>NC_092724.1:111052121-111312121 GCF_047496885.1 Scyliorhinus torazame
CTTCACTGTGGCTTGGCGATACCTAATTGCTAATTCCGGATTTAAATTTTCTTTCTTGCTTGCTCACTTTTCGAGCCTTTTGTTAACAAAAAACACAAAGAAGCTATGTTTTTAAACAGAACATATTGTAAATAAAAGGATTAACTTGAGGATTTTTCAATTTGGTAGACCAGGAAGGCCATTGTGACACTAATAAAGATTATTATTATTTTAAGAAAGGAGCCAGCATTGGGCAGCACGGTCGCACAGTGGTTTGCACTGCTGCCTCACCGTGCCAGAGACCTGAGTTTGATTCCGGCCTTGGTGACTGTGTGGATTTTGCACTTTCTCCCCGTGTCTGCGTGGGTTTTCTCAGGACGCTCCGGTTTCCTCTCTCAGTCGAAAGAATTAAAGGTAGATTGGCCATGCTAAATTGTCCCTTTCAAAGATATGTAGGTTGGGTGGGTTATGGGGATAGCGGGGAGGGTTGGCCTAGGTAGGATGCACTTTCCGACGGTCGGTGCAGACTCGATGGGCCGAATGGCCTCCTTCCGCACTTCGGAATCCTGTGGCTCTATGGTTCTATTTGTAACTTTAAGGGTTAAAATGGGGCATCACGCCCAAAAACAACAGGGAAGTTTTGGCCCATTTTCAGAATAATGAATGCTTGCTCTTCTGCGCAGAGGGTGGAAGTTGAAGGGAAAGTGACGTAATGCAAAATCTCACAGTTCGGGAGCCAATCTCCCGCTCCTTCCTGAGAAGGCATTTGGAACACTTCAGCAGAAATGATTGATGCCTGTCGTATGGGGTGAGGTCTGCCGTATAATCGTTCCTTTATCAAAATTAAAATGGTTTCATCTACATTTTAGTAGGATTGCGATCCGCTTCACCTCCTCTGCATAAATTGTTATGGTGGATAGCTGGCTATTAGATCAACACAGGGTAAGAGATCTTCAATTGAAAATCTTCAGATTTTCCAATGTGCTTGACTTAGAACAATCTTAGATCTGAACTACTTAGGCTGTGTCAAGAGTCAATAATCCAACTGAAACTTTGACTCAGATCCAATTTTTTAAGCCTCTCGTTCAATTGGATTTTGCTTCCTTGTAGATCGAGGAAGTTTGTAATTCTGTTCCATTCAATCCTTTTTTTTATTAATTGAGAATACCCAATTATTTCTATTTAGAATATCCAATTGAGGGGCAATTTAACATGGCCAATCCACTTAACCTGCACATCTTTGTGTTGTGGGGGTGAGACCCACACATACACGGGGAGAATGTGCAAACTCCACATGGACAGTGACCCGGGGGCGGGATCGAACTCAGGTCCTCAGTGCTGTAGGCAGCAGTGCTAACCACTGTGCCACCGTGTCGCCCCTGTTCCATTCAATCCTGACCTCAATCTTCCCACTCATAGAACATAGTCAGGGTTACCATTGACTAGAAACTGAACTGGACCAATCCAATAAATACTGTGGCGACAAGAGCAGGTCGGAGGATGAGAATCCTGCAACGAGTAACTCACCTCCTGACTCCCCAAAGCCTGTCCACCATCTATAAGGCACGTGTTAGTTGTGAGATGGAATACAGAAAATGCTGCAAATACTCAGCAAGTCAGGCTGCACCTGACTTGAGAAGCAGAGTTAATGTTTCAGGTTGATGATCTTTCATCAGAACCTATATTCCATGTGATGGAATACTCTCCACTTGCCTGGATGAGTGCAAGTCTGACAACACTCAAGAAGCTCAAACCTATCTAGGACAACGCAGCCCAGTTGATTGGCACCCCATCTACACCACCTTAAACATTCACGCTTTTCACTACCAACGAACAGTGGCAGCAGTGTGTACCATCTACAACAGTGTTTTTCAAGCTTTTTTTCCCGGGACCCACTTTTACCAACCGGCTGACCTTCAGACCCACACCAACCAACTTTAGCGACCCGCGTCTGCCAGTCGTAGCCGGCATTCTTAAAAGCCAGATGCGGCCATTGGACGCTTCTCCCGCAATTAGGAACACCTCACTGATCGCTCCGCGACCTTCCTAGCGCCCAACCACGGGTCACGACTCCCAATTTTAAAAACCCTGATCTACAAGATGCGCTGCAGCAACTCATCAAGTCTCCGTTAGCAGAAACTTCCAAAGACACAACCTTTACCTCTTAGAAGGACAAGGGCAGCAGATGCAAGGGAACACCATCATCTCGAGTATCCCTTCAAGCCGCACACCATTCTGATTTGGAACCATTCTTTCACTGTTGCTGGGTCAAAATCATGAAATTCCCTTCCTAACAGCATTGTCGGTGTACCTATAACATATGGTTTGGAGCAGTTCAAGAAGGCAACTCAAAAGTACCCTCTCAAGGGTAATTAGGAATGGGCCTCAAATGCTAGTCTAGCCAGTGATGTTCACATGTCAAGAAAGAATAAATTTAAAAAGTATTGATCCTCAGTAGTTCCATGATTACCAATTCCCTTCTTAAAAAAATCTCCATCTAAAATCACGTTAAACTGACAGATTTCCAAAGGATCACAGAAGACACTGCCACCAAAATCCAGGAAGAAGGCTGGCCAACAGCACTTAACGTTATGGTCTGTGCAGTACAGCTGAGATAAAGCACTGAGAAATAATGTTTTCTTTGGTTAAGATCAGCTCCTGGATTCTTGCAGGACGATTAAAAGCCTGGGAGTCTGATCTTTGGTAAGCCAGCATTCCAACTCCTTTAGGAGACAGGTGTGCACTATAAACAAGGTACTTTGTGCAGACTGAGGGGTGGAGGCCGAATCTGCCCTCAGCTTTACAGAGATTCGATTGTGAGACAGTGGGGTCAATTTGCAACTTTGGGTGATTGTCTGGGGAAAAGTGTCAGTCAGAGATAATGGATCAGTATGGTCAAAGCCTCTATGTATATGTTCAACTAGAGTTGGCAACTCTGAGTGGACTTGAGAAACCTATCATGAATATCATGACATACTGTGACTTCAAACTTGAAGGCTACATGTAGCATTTGAGCGCATTTAAGCATCAACAATACTATTTGAACTTTGGCCTGGTGTGGTACGACAATGCTACATCTGTAAAGAAAGGACATGTACCGATACACGAGACAGTGCTTCAAAGCCAATGCATTACGTTTGAAGTATCATCATGCTCCCTATTGTAGTGCCTTCTATATCTAACCTAGCTGAGCCATAAAGAGCCACCCTCACATTTGAAGATCTGTTATAAACTAAATTGCCCAAATTTATCAGTAACTTTAACATCCTCCTGTTTTTGGTCTACATGCATTGAATCCTTTGGACTATTTAATTTGAATAGTGTGTACTGAGAATGTGCCATGGGAATAATGTTGAGGATCTTCAGGTGGACAGCTTGAGATACAACTGAAAAGATTAGAGGTTTTGCAGGTGAATCAATGACAACAACTAAATGTGTTAAATTAAGCTTCCTCATGTTGTTTTAATCATCCAAACAAAATTGCGCTGTTGATCCTACAAGGTCCAATCTCCAGTTTAAGTGGATTAATCAAATCTGTTCAAATCCTGACAATTTCAGCCTGACTCCAGTGGGTACAGTGACCTCTTTGCAAGAGGACACAGCAGTTTAAGTAGTGAATTACTAAATTACACATCCATCGTACAGTCACGTTTACATGAACTCTTGTCAGCTTGTCCACAGAAACTGAAATTAAACTGGGTGATACTATTGATGATTAACAACACTGGGACATTCGGCCAAACTTCTATTAAGGTAACAAGATGAAAGTGGAAGCGAATAGCTAAACATGGTGTGTAATCAGATTAAGCCATGAGTTCGCTAACTTTAAATTAATTTTCCAAAGGAAATTTGGCAAATAGCCGATTCCAATTCCTTTAGTTTCTGAGATACAACAGTTTATTTGCCTTCAGAGCAATCAGTCAATGGTATGCACATCGCCATGACTACTGAATGAATGAGGTGGCCAGGACCACAGTTTGTCGTACAGTTGATCCTGCGATCCAAAGGAATAGGTCTCAAGTCTCGAAATTCCAATGACAGAAAGTGGAATCTGATTTTGCTTTACCAAGATTCGGTTGCAGAAATTATTAGAATGATTGGGGAAAGGCTGCAATTTTATCAGTTCCAAAGTGTTTGAACAGTAATCAATACAGACAAAGGGAGATTGAATCCAGTAACCAAGACATTCGTGTGAAGGTGCAAGGAGACTGTTGATGCCGTGTGTAACTTTACAGACAGTTTGAAAGCCATGGTACAACAAGTTGATGTTGTATAATATCATATCATGGTTAAAAGTAGGCCCCAATTGTCAGAATCCCCAATCACACTGTAAAAGGCACATTTTAACCTGGTGAAGAATAGCACAAGTCCTTTGTAGCTTTTTCTTGAGAAAAATTTAGCATAGCCAATCCACCTACCCTGCACGTATTTTTGGATTGTGGGGTCGAGACCCTCGCAGACATGGGGAGAATGTGCGAACTCCACACGGACAGTGACCTGTGGCCGGAATCGAACCCGGGTCCTCCGCGCCATGAGGCAGCAGTGCTCATCACTTTGTCCTTTGTAGCTGAATGGATTTTTTTCCTTTCATACAGGAAGTGTTCCCCTCAAAAAAGGACTGCAAGAGTTTTGGAAAATTCTAAGTAGGCACGGAGAAATGTTTCAATAGGTGGCTTTGTTTAAGATTCATTTCAGTTTTGCAGCAATAACTGATTTTTGCAAGATATTGCAGATCATCATATTTGGCAAGAGCTTAATTTTAGAAAAATAGGAAGCTGAGACAATTGGAAACTCTAAGTGCTTTCATACCAAATAAGGTTTCAATGGGGAAAAGCAGCTGTAATGCTCTAGAGTTGATAAATAACTTCCAAGTGTCATTCCATTGGCTCTGTGTTAATCTCTTCAATGCTGCAATCCAATGTTTGTTTACTTTTGTATGAAATTCCTTCAGGATGGACAGGAGGCTTTTTGTGTTAAGAGTTGTGTTCCTGTCTACGTCCTTGTGCTCTTGTCAATGAACTTCTCCAGGCCAAGCATTCTGATGCAGTGATGCATCGCAACCCAATTCAAACCAAATTTGTTTCCATTTAATAAAATACTGTCTTTTTAACATTTTATTTTCCAAATTTACTCTACAACTACAGGTTTAGTGCAAAGTGATCTCATTTTACATCAGTGCCAAAGTTGTGAAGTAAATGTGGTCAAAATCTGAAGGTAGTGCCCTGCCTGACAAAGTGAAGGAGGAACGGTGACTTCTCTTTACTATGGAATATGGGGAGTCCTAAATTCAAAATTTACACACATCCAAGAATTCAATGATAAAGCCCAAATGTTAAACTTCCTGTCCCAAATTCCAGGGCAAAGTAACATATTTCCAGGTATAATACGACAGCAAGGTGAAAGAAAACACACACACATATATATACTCACACACAGAGCAAAAAATGATTACAGAGGAGCACTTAGGTCTTCAAAATCCAAAGATTCACTACCAAACTTGCTTTTCTAAGATGGAATCTTGAAGCATTACAGGTCTAGTAATTCTATTTTGGCTCACTCTAGACATAGGCGGTTGAAAGTGTCTGATGCCAGATTTGCAAGGGCTTAGGTTTTTGGCTTCACTCCAGTCGCAGTGCCTTTGAACCCCTTCACTAAATGTCTCATTTGGTTCTTCAGATTGGTGGGTAAAGGTTAGCCTAAAATTTCTGCCCGCTGGTAGGTTTTAGGCCGAGTCCTTTCTTTGCTGCTTTGGATCTGTTTACCCTGAGACTCCATGAGGTTGTTAGCAAAATGTGTTTATAAATGTTTCTTATCACAGCCTGATCTGTCAAGTGACCGCTGTATCTGTTTTCCATTGTCCATACAAATGGCCTCTGGCCACTTGAGGATTGACACACAACAGTGTCTGAGCTTCACCTATTTACATCATCTTGTGACAGAACAGATTTCTTTTCACACCCATTCTGTGGAATTTTATTCCAGAGCCAAGAACTTTGTAAACCCATTGCAAACTACCTTCTGCAATTATTCAGAAATGGCAACCATTAAATCCATAGGGAAGATCTATTGCATTTTAATGTATTCTCAATGGAATGTCCCAAAAGGTTGTTTGCATTTTTTTCTAAAGTGTTTTTATTGGGTTTTCACATTTTGTATTTCACAACTCATACGTTATATATTATACTTTACATAACCGTGCCAACCAGAGGAAAAAATACAAAACAATATAACGAAAAAATAAAAGGAAGTAGAAAGACAGGCAAATGTCAGTCCAGATCTTTACATACAATTGCTTTCCCTCCTGCTGTGGCTGAGTCCCCACTTTGAACGCCGTACCTTTGATTCCGTTCCCAGTTTGGTCCGGGCGCATATTTACAGATGTTTATCTACAGTTTTAATCCCTTTTCCCTCTCGATTTCCTTGTGAGTCCTCTCTCCCTGCGCTCCTGTCCCCCTCTCCCCCTCCTTCCCTCCCTCCCTCTCTTTCCTTTCCATCTGTATCCCGTGTCTCACTTATGTCTCTCCCCCCACCCTTACTCTATTGGTTCCTACCTATGAACAGATCTTGGAACAAGTTGGTGAACGGTTTCCTTTGGATAGCAAATTTGATTTTCTCCAATTTGAGAAATTCCGCCAGATCGGAGAGCCAGACTGCAGCTTTGGGTGGTTCTGCTGATTGCCAACTGAGCAGAATTCTCTGGCGGGCAATCAAGGAGTCAAAGGCTCGGGCATCGGCCCTCCTCCCCATGAAGAGTTCCGTCTGGTTTGAGACCCTGAAGGCCGCCACTTTGGGGCAAGGCTCCATCCTCACAACGCAACCCTGGACATGGTCTCAAAAAACTGTCCAGTACCCAGCAAGCCTGAGGCTGGCCAGAACATGTGGGTGTGGATGGCCAGCGCTGCCTTCACACCGTTCACATTTGTTCTCCACCTCCAAAAAAAACCTACTCGTTTGGGTTCTGCTTAGGTGCACTCTTCTGGTACCTCCCGTGTGGCCAGAGAGGAATTAAAAGTTTGGGTCAGAGCCCTTGCAATTTCCACCTTCGCTTCCCCCAGCGGCTTGGGATACAATTCATTCAGAACTGGCATTTGTCCACTTTTGAACCAGCCAAAACCTCCAATACTGACTCACTTCCTATGTCAAGCTGTTCAAAAACCTACTCATTTGGGTTCTGGTTAGGTGCTCTCTGTGCACCACCTTTAGTTGCATTCGGCTAAGCCCTGCGCAGGTGGAGGTGGCGTTCGCCCTGTGCAGTGCTTCAGTCCAGAGTCCTCCCCCTATTTCTATGCCTAGTTCCTCTTTCCCATTTTTCCCTTGTCTCGTCCAGGGGGCATGTACCTCCGTACAGGTACCCACAGTTTCCCCTCCCTAGGTTGCCCACATTCAGCAGTTCTTCGATTAACGAATGTCCTGGTA
Source organism: Scyliorhinus torazame (assembly GCF_047496885.1). Classification (NCBI taxonomy): domain Eukaryota; kingdom Metazoa; phylum Chordata; class Chondrichthyes; order Carcharhiniformes; family Scyliorhinidae; genus Scyliorhinus; species Scyliorhinus torazame. Next base: position 111,059,517 of record NC_092724.1, read on the forward strand.
GCTGAGGGTACGTCGTTATTTCCTTACGAAGGAGGTTTTTGACCTGTATGTGTCTTAGCTCATTTTCGTTTCACAATTGGATCCTCTCCGTGAGTTCTCCCAGGGTCGCTACTTGGTCGTCTCTGCACATATTGCCCTAATCATTAGTGTGCTGTCGTCCTGTCTCCATCTTTTGAAGGTGGTGTCCATTATTGCGGGAGTAAATGTGTGGTTGTTGTAGATGGGGGCCATGGTGGATATTTTAGTCAGGCTGAAGTGTTGTCTCATCTGGTACCATGCCTGGAGCATGGCTACTATTAAGCTTGAGTGCTTGGTCAGGGGGGATGGAGTGCGGATTTGACGGGGTCTTGGATAGACGTCCCTATGCGGGAACTCTCCCCCATGTACACCCATTTCACTCCCCGTTCATTTTGATCGTTTGTTCTCTCCCTGCAGGTCACTTTTGACTTCCTCCATCAGACTCGTCAGGTTCCATTTATGGATCGGTGTCCAGTCGTGGACTATTTTCATCCCCAGGTAGCGGAATTTGATTTGGGATTGTTTGAATGGCAGCACCTCCAGCCCTGTCCCTCTCCCCTGTGGGTTCACTGGGAAAATCTCAATTTTGCTCAGGTTAAGTTTGTAATCCAAGAAGGCGCTGAACTCCTTTAGGAGTTTCATTATCTCTTCCATGCTGGCCCAGGGGTCCGAGATGTAGTGGAGCAAATCATCCGTGTAGAGTGAAACTCGATGCTCTCTGTCACCCTCTCTGGATACCTCTCCACCCTTTCGCCATTCTGAGGGTAATGGCCAATGGCTCGATTGCCAGAGCAAACAGCAGTGGGGATAGAGGGGTATCCCTGCCTTGTGCCTCTGTGCAGCTGGAAGTATTCACAGCTGGTGGTGTTTGTCCGTACACTCGCCATGGAAGCATTGTAAAGTAATTTCACCCAGGAGGTGAACCCAGCCGGAACCCAAACCGTTCCATTACCTCTATGAGGTACTTTCAAGCGAAAGGCATTTTCTGCATCCAGGGTTCTGATCACTACTGGTGTTCTCGCCCCGAATGGGGTCATTATCATGTTCAGCAGGCCCTGATGTTCGATGTCAGCTGCCTATCCTTGACAAAGCCTGTCTAGTCCTCCGCGACTACCTCACCTCTGACATGCAGCTCTCCAGCCTCTTTGTCAGGGCTTTTGTCAGGATCTTTGTGTCTGTGAGATGGGCCAGAGGACACGCACTCAGCCAGGTTTTTGTCCTTTTTGGGTATCAACGATATTGATGAGGTTTGTGCCAGTGTCGGTGGCAGGGTGTCCCGAACTAGCGAGTCTGCGAAAGTCTCCCGCAGGTGTATGACCAATGCTGGCGCAAATATTTTGTAGAAGTCCGCCAGATGTCCATCTGCCCCTGGCGCCTTCGCCGCCTGCATGGAGTTGATGCTTTCCAAAACCTCCCAGTTCTAATGGTGCTTCCAGGCCCTATCTCTTCTCTTCCACAACTGGCATGTCCAGTTCGTCGAGGAACAGCTTCATCCTCGAGCACCCCTCAGGTGGAATGGTAGGTCTGCCCCACCCAGCTCTTTCTTATCCACAGTCGATCCTTCGCCCTCAGGTCGGTCTCCTGGAGGAAGAATATAACGGCTTTCATACTTTTCTGATGGGTGAAGATCTACATTTTCACTGGGCCATTAAGGCCCTGATGTTCCAGGTGACTATTCTGATGGGGGATTTCTGTCCACCACCCCCTCTCTTGCTGAATCAACCATACTTACCTTGTGGATGTGCCCCTGCACTCGGGGTTTCCCTTTGTTAGGGGGGCATCTAAGAGGCCGTGGTCACTGTCCTCACAGTGTGACTGAGATACTGCGCTCTGGGGTTTCCCTTTGTTAGAGGCAATCCAAGATGTCCGCCATCTATGTGTATGCCATGTGGATCTGCCCCTGCACTCTGGAGTTTCCCTTTGTTTGAGGGCCATCTAAAATGGCTGTTGCTGTGCCTTTGTTTTCCTTGCCGCCATATGGGACCTGCCGTAGTTGGCCTTGTGGCCTCCCCCCCCGTTCCTCAGCTTTCTCTCTGAGTCTGCCTCCCCCCCCTCTCCATCCCTACGAGATCCCCCCCCTCTCCGCCCCAACGAGATCCCCCCCCTCGGCCTTTCCACCTCTGTTTACCCACTCTATCCCTCCCCCACCAGAGTATTCTCTCCCCCTGTTGCCAGGCACCCTGGGAGAAGTGCCGCGACCACTCCGCCCCCCGCCGCTCGCACTTTCTTGTGCTAACTCACCCGCTCGTGTGGTGCTCATACTCAATGTCAGATTTGAAGACGAGGTGGTTCAGTCCCACATGAATAGTTCCTACATTTTTTGTCGACTGATACAATGAAGTGTCTGGTTCACTGCTGTTTTTTTTGCCTTCCCAGCCCATGCTTGTGTATGAATTCAACTGCTTTGGCAGGTGAGGTGAAATAGCACTCCCTTCAAAGTCATCCAGAGCTGGACGGGGTACAGCATCCCAAACCGCACACTGTTCTTATAAAGGGCTGCCTTGGCTTTGTTAAATTCCGCCCAGCGCTTGGCCAGGTCTTGCCCAATGTCCTGGTACACCCGGATCAAGTGTCCCTCCCATTTTCAGGACCTTGTATGACTTGCCAAGTTTAGGATCTTTTCCTGGTCTTGGTACTGGTTCAGTTTTGCAATGATGGCCTGTGGCTGTTCCCTGGCCTTGTGCTGTGGCTGGAGTGACCTGTGGGCTCTGTCCAGATCTGGGGGTTTGGGGAAGCTTTCCCCTCCAACCAGTTTGCCCATCCTCTGGGCCACATACGCTGTAGGCTTCCTGCCCTCCGTGCCTTCCAGTAGGTCCACAATGCGGATGTTAGATCGATTATTTTGGTCCTCGACTTTTCTCCTTAGTGTCCCTTGCGTCACCACCAACCTTGCCATCTATGTCTGCAGTGAGGCAATTCGATCATTCTGGTTGGTCGCGGCCTTCTCCAGCTCTCTGATCGTCGCCTCCTGCGTCTCTAGACGATGTTCCGTCTTTTCCAGCAGGGTGACAAGCGTCTCTGCTACCGCCAATTTCACCGTCGCCGTCATTTCAAGTTTGATGGTGTCCTAGAGTTCTCGGAGTTCCTGTGTTAGGAATTCCCTCCATTCGTTCATCGGGAGGTGGCCCGACATATGTTCTGGTAGTCCATCCTGTTCAGGTGCAGCCGGGACCTCGTCGCCCCACGTGTTTGCCATCACCTCAGTCTTTCTCTCTCGGCTTTTCCTGCCTTTGCCGTCTCTTTGGCTCCTCGGATTGCTGATGCCTGGAATGTTTTGTTGTCGGAGGGTGGGGGGGGGGGGGGGGGGGGGGGGTTCCCCCCAGGTATAGCGGGGTATTTTGGGTTAAAAGTGCCTAATTTCGAGTTTCCAGGAGGAGAGCCACTTAGCATATCCTCGTCTTGAAGTCTTGGTTGTTTGCACTTTAATAACCTGTCCAGTCAGCGGCCAAACTTCCAGCCTTGTGTAGTTTTGTTATAGGCAGACAAGACTCAATTTTGTTTCAAAGTAGATTGTCCGTTCTCCATTTTGTCTTAAAATGAAAGTGTCATAGAGTCACAGAGTACAGACGAGGCCCTTCAGCCCATTGAATCTGCACCGACAAAACTACACTAAATCTACACTAATCCCACTTCCCAGCACTTGGCCCATAGCCTTGATTGTTATGACATTTAAAGTGCCCATCCACATACTTTTTAAAGGTTGTGAGGTTTCCTCCTCTACTACCCTCCCAGGCAGTGCATTCCAGACTCCCACCATCCTCTGGCTGAAAAATAATTTCCCTCAAATCCCCTAACCAAAATTTTGTACAGCTCCAGTACAATCTCCCTGCTCTTAAAATCTATGCCACGACCGATAAAAACAAGTGCCTGCCTTATTAACTGTCCTATTAACCTGTCCTGAAATCTTCAGCGATCTCTGGACAAGCACCCCAAGATCCTTCTGAGCTTCCTAGTGTCCTGTCATTCACTGAGTACTCCCTTGTCTTGTTACTCCTTCCAAAGTGCATCACCTCACACTTTTCACAGTTAAATTCTTCCTTACTATTAACCACCTTGCAATGTCGCTTATCATTTCCCCACATTCTCATCTATATCGTTTGTATATATATATCACGGACAATGAGGAACCTAACACTGATCCCTGTGGTATGCCACCGGACACCGGCCTCTAGTAACACAAACTGCCTTCTACCATCGTCCTCTGTCTCCTACCACCAAGCTAGTTTTGGATCCAACTTCCCAAGTTACCCTGGATCCTATGCGCTTTTACCTTCTTTCTCAGTCTCCCGCGTGGGATCTTGTCAAAGGCTTTGCTGAAATCCATATAAACTATAACTGCACTATCCTCATTTGTACACCTGATTATCTCCTTGAAAAATTCAATCAAATTTGTTTGGCATGACTTCCCTCTGACAGCCATGATGACTAGCCCTGAGCAAATCTACCTCTGCAGGTGGAGATTAATTTCATCCTTCAGAATTTTCTCCAATAGTTTCCCTACCACTGAAGTGAAACTCACTGGTCTGCAATTCCCTGGTTTATCTCTACTACCCTTCTTGAAAAGTGGAACCATATTAGCTGTCCTCCAATCTTCTGCTACCTCCCCCGTGCCCAGAGAGGAATTAAAAATTTGGGTCAGAGCCCTTGCAATTTCCTCCTTCCCCTCCCCCAGCAGCCTGGGATACAATTCAGCCAGAACTGGCGTTTTGTCCACTTTTGAACCATCCAAAACCTCCAATACCGCCTCACTCCCTATGCCAAGCTGTTCAAAAACCTCAGAGTCCCTCTTCTTGAGTTTTCTACCTATATTTTCCTTCTCTTGAGTGAAGACAGATGTGAAGTATTCATTGAACACCCTACCAATGTACACACACTATTTTGTGAAAACTTTAATAAAATTATTTTTAAAAAAAAACAATGTACACACAGATTGCCCCCTTAATCCCTAATGGGCCCTACTCTTTTCCTGGTTATCATCTCCTACTTAATGTACTTGTAGAATATCTTGTGATTCTCCCTAATCCTGCCAGTGCTTTTTCATGCCCTTTCTTTGCTCTCCTAATTGCTTTCCTAAGTTGCCCCTTGTACTTTCTATACTCTACCAAGGCCTCTGCTGATTTGCTCTGTTTGTACCTGCTAAAAATCTCTCTTTTCTTTCTTATCCAGTCCTGAATATTCCTAGACTTCCATGATTCTCTGTGCGGGTTGGTCCTACATTTTACCCTAAAGATGTTGGGCCAGTACTCTCCCCTTTTCCCTTTTCAATGCGCCCCACTGCTCTGCTGTCCATTTCACTTTCCAGTGTCTACCTTCCATAAATCACTGAGTATAAATGTGTGGGCGTGACAACTGCTGCTCGTCTGCCACTGCTCTGACATCTGTCATCCAACTCAGCCTTGGTTGACTCCTCTTTCTCCTCCCTCCCCATTCCCCTCGAGAGGAGATCTCTGTGGCTGTTCTGTTCTGATCAAATGGCTGAAATACCGACGGTCTCTTTTCTGGGTGTCATTTTTTAGAGTTCTTTCTGCCTTTGCAATTTCAAACACCTCTTCATTTACCTCATGGTCGGTATGTGGAATTTTAGCAGATATCTTAGCACCCACATCTCAAAGGCTTTCATTTTCTTTCAGAGACGATTTCAGGTTTCTGAGGCACACAGGAAAGTGGAATAGAATGTAGCATCTGATTAGGTTTTTTTTAGCTTTTTCCTTGTTACAAGCTTGAGCTTCCTTGTCATTCACATATCCTTCACTGAAATTACTTCTGGCTCTCTCTAACTCATGGAAACATATAAAATCCTGATGGGACTTGGCAAGCTAGATGCGGGAAGAATGTTCCCGATGTTGGGGACGTTCAAAACTAGGGGTCACAGCCCAAGAATAAGAGGTAAGCCATTCAGGACTGAGATGTGGAAGAACATCTTCTCTCAGAGAGTTGCGAACTTGTGTAATTCTCGACCACAGAAAGCAGTTGGGGCCAGTTCGTTGGATATATTCAACAGGGAGCTAAACGTTGTCCTTGTGGCTAAAGGGATCAAGGGGTATGGAGAGAAAGTTGGAGTGGGATACTGAATTTGCATGATCAGCCATGATTATATTGAATGATGGTGCAGTCTCGAAGGGCCGAATGGCCTACTCCTGCACCTATTTTCTATGTCTATTTTTCTATACTTCTTCTGACTTTAGCATCGCAACGGCCATCTTCTGCTATCATTTATCCCACGTGGACAAACCTATCTACTGGTCCCAGTGTGACACCATTCACTTCAGTCTTCACTCTACTTTATTCTAATGTATTCCTTCGGACTACCATTGGTTTTGATGAGGACTCTCTGGCCATTCGTTGGCGAATGGATTCTCTGGTCCCGCAAGCAGTGCAACCTCGCTCATGGGCTTCCCAGTGGAGTGGTTTTAATGGAAAATCCCAATGACAAGCGGTGGGAGTAGAGACTCTCGCTGCCAGCAAACGGCGCGCGGTAGTCGGGCGGACTCGCAATGAAGAATCCCGGCCTTTGTCCTTTTGGCGTTCCAACTCAATCCATACTCTTAAGCTTCTAAATTTTACTTCTGATCTATGATATATTGTAGGGCCTCTTCTGATTCACAAGTAGCATGTGTCGGCTGTGTACCCCTCAGGTTTGTCATGTTCTTGACTCCAGTCTTGCCAATAAGTTCATCTGACTCCGGAAGAACACTTACAAGTAAAGTGAAAAAAAAGTGGAGTAAAATAAATAAAAGGGATTACGTAATATTTAAGGCTGGTGAGTGAGGTGCATCAAACACAAAGTGATTTATGGAAAGTGGCCACTTCCCTTTTAACACACCATGGAGATTGGGCAATCTGCTTTGAAACCAAATTGAGTTGAGTGAAAAGGTGACCTCCTTTCTTGCTTGCCTCATCTGGGACCTCACATTTGCAACAATCCTTGTCACTGGCACCCTTATTTGCTCAGAAATGTGGAGCACCACTGCAAATATATGGGCGCACTCTGAGTTTCACAGGAAACTGGAATGTGGGAGGCTTGATTCACCTTAACCCACGTGCTTAAATCAACATGCTAGCATTAACATATTATTATGTGAAAATCTGGATTCGTACCAGTTGGTAGAAAAACCTGTTTGGCAATCTGCGTAATGGCTTCTGGAACAGTGAGCTAGCTGCAATTGTTATATTGCAGTCAAAAGGGTCTTTAATTTTCTCAAAATTAGTTGCGTGGCTGCACCTTGAAGAATAGTTTTGTGTCTGCCTGTGTCCAGCAGGGGGAGGAACACGCGGGTTTCCTGGGTCTGTTCATTTTCATTTCCGCTGGGTGCTGTCATTGGTGTAAATATTGTGTAAAACAGATGTAAGTGGTCAGATTATATGAGACCTCCTGATTGGCCTTCAGCAACATACTACGGGATAGCCAGATAGGGAAAGGAAAAGTGTTTGGTTCAATCATTTCACTGTTTTAGCAATATCCTTATTTGAATATTGCTGAGAGACATGTTGCCAAAGTCTTTTGTCTTGCACTCATCAAGACGAATGCCAAATTTCAAATGATCGTTATCATTTATACTGCAGGTGGAAAGGGTGCTGATTGGTTGGCAAGTTGTCTCTGATAAGCCTCCGCTTTGGTTGTGTGATAGCGCCCCCCTACCATTTACAACCTATTTGACAGTGGCTATTCATCTCATCAAAGATCAGCTGTCCTCTGGTGTCAGTATTAAATACAACCTAGAAGGAAAATTCTTTAACCTCAGTCGCCTCTGTGCCAAAAGTGAACTGACACCTAGAGACATACATGACCTGCAGTTTGTGAATAACTGCATTTAGGTATGACATCAACTCCCCTTGTCTGTGTGGGTCTCACCCCCAAAACCAAAAGATGTGCAGGGTAGGTGGATTGGCCACACTAAATTGCCCCTTAATTGGAAAAAAAATAATTGGGTGCTCTAAATTTATATTTAAAAAAGTATGATGCCAACCAACAGAGGGTTTTCACCCACAAGTCCCATTGACTCCAGCTTTGCTAGGACTCCTTGGTGCCATACTTGGTCAAATGCTGCCTTGATGTCAAGGGCAGTCACTCTCACCTCACCCCTGGAATTCAGCTCTTTTGTCCCTGTTTGAGATCAGGGGCTGAGTGACCCTGGCAGAACTGGAGCATCAGTGAGCAGGCTATTGCTAAATAGGTGCCACTTCATAATGCTATTGATGACCCCTTCCATCAATTTATAGATGACCGGAGAGTAGACTGATGGGACGGCAATTGGCTGGGTTGGATTTGTCCTGCTTTTTGTGTACAAGGCATACCTGTGCAATTTTCCACATTTCCAGGTAGATGCCAGTGTTGCAGTCGTACTGGAACAACTTGGCTGGTGGCATGGCAAATTCTGGAGCACAAGTCTTTAGTACCATTGCTGGAAATATTGTCAGGGTCCATAGCCTTTGCAGTACCTAATGCCTTCAGCTGTTTCTTTATATCAAGTGAAGTGAATCAAATTGGCTGAAGACTGGCATCTGTAATTCTGGGGACCTCCAGAGGAGACTGAGATCGATTATCCATTCGGCACTTCTCGCTGAAGATTATTCTTCAGAATGCTTGTCTTTTGCACAGATGTACTTCAATTTTGGATGCAAGAAACATAGCTTATCCTTGAATATTGACAAAATAAAACTCATATGTCAACCCAGACCTGGTCAACCAAATATTCCACCTCCCATATATGCTGAAGGAGAGACTCTCAAATATGTTGAGAACGTCACATACCTGTGCAGCCACCTTTCCCAAAGGGCCACCATTGACGAGGAGATCCATCACCAAATCAGTCTTTGGTAGAATACTATTACAGTGAAATCAACAAAGACCTCTGCAAGTCAACAAAAGTCCCAGTGTACAGAGCGGTTGTCATAACCACACTCCTGTACTGCAGTGAGACCTGGACTGCATGCCAGCGACACGTAGGAGTGCTTGAATTTTTATCAGCAGTGCCTCTGCCGTTTCCTCCAGATACAATGGGAATTCTGTTGAACAAACTCTAATGCCCTTCTTGAAGCCAGCTCTAGAAGGGTTCAGGCACAATTCATGCAAAATCAACTTCAGTGGACTGGACACCACGTCCGGATGGTTGAGAAGCATCTCTTCCGCCAGGCCATGGATTTCCCAACTCTCAAATGGCCAACATTTCAGCTGGAGCAAAGAAAATGCTTTAAAGACGCTCTGAATCTCTACCTGAAGGGCAGCAGCATTGACCATCAAGCTGCACCACACATCGAGTCACAACGTCGGGAGAGAAGGAAAGAAAAGGACGCACTCTGGATCCCACTACCTCCCGAGACATCCTGCCCTATGTGCTCAAAGATCTGTGGGTTGAGAATTGACTTGTTCAGTCATGTGGCAGAAACTCGTGGACGCGAGTAAACATTATTCTCGAATTGAGGGTCATCCAACAACCCCGAGAAGTGAAAATCATCGCTGTTGTTGTTGAGGTGGGCGTACCTTTGGAGGAGTTTGCATCCGGACGAATGGGGTCGAATGAATCTCGTCATCCAATGTCATTCAATTTGATGGTGAACAAAGATAACACTGAGATGATTATATCGAGGAGAACATTTGAATTACAGCCTTAAAAAAGGTACTTCCTCACCAATAGTGCAGTCTCAATAGAATTTCTCTAGACAATAAAGCTATAGATTATTTAGAAATGCTTCTTCACAAGCAGTGCAAAACCTCGGAGTGCAATATATCCTTATTTAATTCCGGAACTGAAAGGTTAAACACAGTTCTAACAATATTAAATAAAAGCTAAGGATTACTTGGTGCCCTCGAGGCAGTCTTGCACAGAACACAGTTGCATTTTTTGTTAAGTTCACCCATTTTGGAATTCTTGTATATGGAAATTGTTGCCTTTTATTACTGATATCTTCATAATTAAAATCAGCAGAGAGATTCTTATAAAAGCATGGCCTTTATATGTCGGCCCTATGGGGTTTTTGAGATTTGAAACAATGAGGGTTTAGCCTTGGTAAAGCGCACATGCTACGGGAGAATGTTTTCATCTCCTGCCATAGTCTTCACTGTAAGAGTACACTTTATTTCCCCATCACATGATATTATTCGCTAAGGGATGTTAAACCAGAATGCATGAGTAGAGTGGCACTCTCTCCGGAATCACATTGAGACACGAAACTTGGTGAATGAGTAACTAGGAATCAGTACTACAGGCCACCTACAAGCTAAGCTATTATTGTGACATCAACAGAAATGTCAGCGGTCAGCCTATGAAGTCAGCCACAAAATTCAGCCTCTGAACATCCTTTCCACAGAATCACTTTCCGAACCGAAACGTGACAGTAAGCAGCACTGAACCCATTGCCATTGCCTTCCCCTTTTACATTCTGCAGCTCCATTCTCAGTCTGCAATACTCATGGAAGAGTCTCGGGAGAGACATCTCTTTTTTTTTAAATCAATTTTTTAGAGCAACCAATTCATTTTTTTCCAATTAAGGGGCAATTTAGAGTGGCCAATCCACCTACCCTGCACATCTTTGGGTTGTGGGGGCAAAACCCACGCAAACACGAGGAGAATGTGCAAACTCCACACGGACAGTGACCCAGAGTCGGGATTGAACCTGGAACTCGGGGTCATGAGGCAGCAGTGCTAACCACTGCGCCACCGTGCTGCCCCTGGAGAGACATCTCTGATTGTTTGTACTTTCTATCAAGCATCGTCAATCTTGAATCAATGTGGCTGTCAGCATGACCTTTAACACCGCTATGCTTTAATCTTGAGACTTTGGCCTGGATTTTCATCCTCCAGATAGGTATCCAGATTTGGGAAACTTCCCAGCTTGGCCTGCTCACAAGGGTGGGATTTTCATTGCGTGAGGGGTGGGTGTCAGCTGCAATTGGGCCAGACGATCCGGAAAAAGTTTGGAGGCCGCCACAGGAGCTGCCGGGTGAGGAGGTGGGCTGTTTAAAAGTCCCAGTCCCACTTAAAATAAAAACAGAAAAGCCCTCGAGCCCTCCCCCACCCTCCCTGCCTCCTCACCAATGGGCTTTTGGCCAAGTCTCATTCTGTATTCTTGTTTTAAAAAAAAAAAATTTAGAGTATCCAATTATTTTATTTTCCAATTAAGGGGCAATTTAGCATGGCCGATCCACCTACCCTGCACATCTTTGTGTTGTGGGGGTGAGACCCATGCAGACATGGGGAGAATGTGCAAACTCCCCATGGACAGTGACCCAGGGCCGGGATCGAACCTGGCACCTCGGCGTCGTGAGGCATCAGTGCTAACCACTGCACCACCATGCCGCCCTCTGTATTCTTGATTGACAGCCCAGGCATCCAATTGAGTACTAGAACACCTGAGACCCAGGTTAAATATTGCTTGATTGACAGCTCTGGCTTTCTGGTCTCACAATGTTTATTTACAAAAAGATATAGTAAAAGGTTTCAAGTTCCTGCAGTTTCAGCTGTTGAAGCTTTAAAGGGTGTCTGGATGATTGACACTTTTATTGTCCTGTGGTAAAAGGGAAATTTTCAAAGAAAGTGACAATTTATCAACAAATTACTTTTTTTTTAAAAAGCTTTTTGTTTGCACATCCCACTGTCACTATAGGGTTAATTGCTTCCATATATGTATAGTCGGTGAATGCGTATGGAAGTGTCATAACTTGATAGGGGAAGCATGAGGGTTCATTGGAGTTATTTGGGTGCCTTCCCTTGGTGGGGGAGGAGGACACGAGGGCCGGAAGATATGGCGTGGTTTCCTGCTGGCCTTCACAGCGGGAAGCGTGCCCCGCTGCTTTCCGCACCATAGGACTTACTCCCAGATGGAAAATTTCCGCTCTATGGTCCACAGCATCTCTGCGTGAACCATGACTCTCTGAAAAGCTGGCCCGGCTCCATGAAAATGGCGGAGGACTAGGACATGCCCATCTCCTCAATGGAGCTGACCAGTTTGGGAATGCGACTCGAACCAGCTCGCACCTTTAAAAGGCAAAGGAATGGTGTCGGGAATCCTAGAATTGGACCGCAGCCGCCATTTTTAAAGGGCTCCCGAGTCATCCCGACTTGGTGAAAATCCACCCCTTTATTTAAAGGCTGGACCATTATTTGGACAGATAATGGCCTCCTCCATGAAGTCTGTGAAGTAAACTTAATTTGCTACAAAATTAAATTTGTTTTCAACTCCTAAATTGTTTTTTTAAAATAAAGTTTAAAATAATAACACTGTACTGGCACCCTGTAAACACCCAGGATGTTGTGGCTTTGGCAATTATGTTCTCCTGGGTTTATAAGAAAGGGTCGTCAATGGTTTTTTAGTGGCATGAGCTCACAGTGAGTAGCACTTTCCATATCTCATCTGTACATTAAGGTCAATCTGGTGGTTCTAATTTGTTGCTCGTGACTAGTGTCCCAAAGTTCCATTGGAAAAGCTCCAAACTAAATGAGTTACGTTTACTGTTCCTGTTACCATGGAAACAGTATGGATTTTCAAGCAGGATAATTTCAACTGTTAGCAAAACGGCAGCGTTGTCTTTTGGGAAAACACTTTCTAGTGAAAGTGTTATAGTCAGAATATCTTGCATTTTTACTGGAACATTGGGTGGTTCAGAAGGTACAATGCAAAACACTCAATTGCACCAAATCATTGAGAAATCATAATGAGTTTCCACCTCCCGCTGACAACAACATTGGTATTTTACACAAACAATTAATGATACCCTGTGAGTAAATATTTAACTTTGCTAAGTTTTCATCAGAAAATACATCACCTTTCACACAGAATTATCTGGAACTCCTGTGGGAATACATGAATGACCTCGTACTGAATCTTGCTGTTACAGGGCAGTTATAAATGGGTCAAAGATATTAACTCTTTTTTTTCATATGCCTTTAAGTATCCACCTTCTATTCTTGCTATGCCAGAACAGAGAAGGTGGGGTTTGCCAAGGCCATGTTGCAATCACCGCCGATGACATGCTCAGGGTGATCTGGCCTCAGACTATCTTCCCTTTCGTTATAAGATCCAATTTCTGCTCAGTAACTGGGAGCATAATTGGATAAAGGAGATGACAGATGATTTCTTGAATGCACTTAAAAGCAGATTTAGGAAGAATAAAGTGCCCCGTCTTACAGCAATTTCCCACCAGTGCAGAAGTCGGACAAACTGGAGCTGACAAACCTTTTGCTAGGAGTCCACACATGACAGATTGCTGGGTCACCGAAAGAAGTCGCTATCGTCCCAGGTGACCATAGGCTATTTTCCCCTTTGAGGGGGAGAGCTGACCAGTGGTGATTTAACCTCAGGATTGCCGCACCTCAGAACTTCATGAATAACCTCAGCTGGGATGAAAATTGAACCCGCGCGGTTGGCCTCGCTCTGCATCACAAAACAGCGGTCCAACCAACGGAGCTAAACCAGCCTACTGTTCACTGAAACAGGATGACTAGTTGGCAGGTGTCCAACTGCAGAAGCAAGGGAGCTGGGCAGCTGTCCTACCTCTTAGGATATGGAGTCTGGGACAGGTAAAATACTGGGAAAAGAAGAACTCTTTGCAAACTTACACCCTTACCCCCACGCCTCGCCCGTAATGTTGTGGAATCATTACATACCCAGGTTGTACGTGCAACATGTCACTGCCTGCTGATAATTTGGCTTCTATTGCAGCTGAATAATGCTAGTGGCAAAATAGGGATGTCATCATGTTGCAGTGTGTCATCTAATAATTAAACCTCCTGTCTGGCACCAAAACAAAACATGAGGCCGCCTTGATGGACTTGCATAATTTTCTGATGGGTAGGGCTGTCACATCAAAGGGAGCCATTCTAATGGCTCCTTTTTTTAAAATTCGGGATGTGGGCGTTGCTGGTTAGGCCAGCATTTATTGCCCATCCCTAGTTGCCCTTCAGAAGGAGGTGGTGAGTTGCCTTCTTGAACTGCTGTTGTCCCTGATATGTGGATACATCCACTGTGCTGTTAGGGAGGGAGTTCCAGGATTTTGCTCCATCGGCACGTGATGCAGTGGTTAGCACTGGGACTACGGCGCTGAGGGCCTGGGTTCGAATCCTGGGTCACTGTCGGTGTCGAGTTTGCACATTCTCCTGTGTCTCACCCCCACAACCCAAAGATGTGCAGGTCAGGTGGATTGGCCACACTAAATTGCCCAATTGAAAAAATATATATATATCACCTATATATGTGTAATACATAATTTATAAATTTAGAGTACCCCAAAAAATAATTGGGTACTCTAAATTTATAAAATATATATTATATATATATATATATATATATATAGGTGATATATATTTTTTTGTTTATTCGTTCATGGGACATGGACATCGCTGGCCGGACCAGCATTTACTGCCCATCCCTAATTTCCCTTAAGGGGGTAGTTAAGAGTCAATCACATTGCTGTGGGTCTGGAGTCACATGTAGGCCAGACCAGATAAGGATGGCAGATTCCTTCCCTAAAGGACACTAGTGAACTAGATGGTTTTTTATGACAATCGATAATGCTTTCATGAGCATCATTAGAGTTTTAATTCCAGATTTTTGTTGAATTCAAATTTCACCATCTGCAGTGGAGGGCTTCGAACCCATTTCTCCAGAGCATTAACCTGGGTTTCTGGTTTACTAGTTCAGGGACAACACCACTCGCACTGCTTCCCCTGTTGCCCCAGCGATATTGAAAGCGTGGTGATATATTTCCAAGTCAGGGTAGTGAGTGACTGGGTGGGGAACCTCCACGTGCTGAGGTTCCCAGGTATTTGCTGTTCTTGTCCTTCTAGATGATAGTACAGTAAGAAGTCTTACAACACCAGGTTAAAGTCCACCAGGTTTGTTTCGATGTCACTAGCTTTCGGAGCGTTGCTCCTTCCTCAGATGAATGAAGAGGTATGCTCCAGAAACATATATATAGACAGATTCAAAGATGCCAGACAATGCTTGGAATGCGACCATTAGCAGGTGATTAAATCTTTACAGATCCAGAGATGGGGTAACCCCAGGTTAAAGAGGTGTGAATTGTGTCAAGCCAGGACAGTTGGTATGATTTTGCAGGCCAGATGGTGGGGGATGAATGTAATGCGACATGAATCCCAGGTCCCGGTTGAGGCCGCACTCATGTGTGCGGAACTTGGCAAAAAGCTTCTGCTCGGCGATTATGCGTTGTTGCGCGACCTGAAGGCCGCCTTGGAGAACGCTTGTGGGTTTGGAAAGTGCTGTCGAAGGATCCTTGGCGAGCTACTGCAGTGCATCTTGTAGATAGTACACACAGCTGCCACTGTTTGTCAGTGGTGGAGGGTTTGAATATTTGTGTAAGAGGAGCAATCAAGTGGGCTGCTTTGTCCTGGATGGTGTTGAGATTCTTGAGTGTTGTTGGAGCTGCACTCATCCAGGGAAGTGGAGCGTATTCCATTGCACTCCTGACTTGTGCCTTGTAGATGGTGGACAGGCTTTGGGGGGGTTCAGGAGGTGAGTTACTCGCCGTAGGATTCCTGGCCTTTGACCTGCCCTGCAGCATGGTGCCTCTTCTAGGATTATCCACCAGCCACAATGAGTGTTACAGGTGGTTATATTCAAATTACGCATTTATGATGGGACAGATCCATCATTGCAGACTTTTTTCTCTGAGTGGATTGGGGGTGGGGGAGATTGACATGCTCCCCTGTACTTTTCCAGGCCTGTAACAGTGATTTATCTTCTTTTCCTAGATAACAGTGGGAACCCTGGAGTCCAATGGGATGTTGTAAATGAGATCTATTTCCACGGTTGGATGGAAGGTCCACTCATGATTTTCCCCAAGTGTAAAATCTTGTCTTCGATATTTAATGATAGAATCAATTCAACAGCCCTTTATCAAGCATACACTTATCTCTGTTGCTGTCATTTCAAGAGATGATATATTCCTCATAATATTTTTCTTGAAGATTCATACCAGGAGAAACAATTGTCCAGCCCACTTTCCCAGTGGTTTTACTGATCCACAGCTTACGTCATGGTGGGAGATTGGGAAAGACCTATGGAAATTCAGCCCCATCACACTCAGGCTTATACTATTGATTTTCCGATCTTTGGCTCGGGCATCATCTTCCACCACCTCCTCTGCTTCAGCCAATCACAGGTTGGGCACCATGTGCCTGAGGTGTGCTGTGCCTGTCCAGGTTTCAGTATATCTGGTTTTGATGGGCGGGGTCAATTCCTCAACACAGCCACATCCCTAGATGCCTTGCTTTCCCTTAGGGCTTAACACCTGAAAGTGGGACAGGCAACAGGCACCTAAACTGGGCAGTATTTGAGGCTGGTGTAGCAAGCAGAGAAAAGAGCAAGACGTTTAGAACTAAAATAATTCACTACAATTGGCACAACATTTACCATCAGTAATAAATCAAAGCCTAGGGGAGCCATGCTTGATGGGAGGGTGAGATGGAGAGTTGGTGCCACAATGTTGTACTCTATCTCTTACCAAGTGCAGCTCTTCAATAGAGTTGCCAACTCTCCAAGATTGTCCTGTGATCTCTAAAAGTTAAAGCTAAATCACCTCGACTTGATGAAAGATCATAAGAATATAAAAAATAGGAGCGGATTCTGCTTTCATTTTTTTTGTTTGTTGTAAAAATGTTTAGATGTGTAATAATAATAGGCTGTTTAATAGGCCCCCCCGGCGTCGGACCCCCCTCACCCCCCATATGCCGCCCCAGACCCTTCCACGCCAAGTTCCCGCCGGCTGAGATCAGGTGTGGACGGCGCCGGCGGGACTTGCCATTTTCACAACGGCCGCAAGGCCCATCCTGGCCGAGAATCGGCGGACTAGCCGCGTAGAGCGGCCCCCGACTGGTGCCGTGCCAACCTCGCCGGCGCCAATGGCGCCGATTCTCCGCTCGTGCCGGCGTCGCGGGGATTCTCCGGCCCGGCCCCGGGCTGAGAGAATCCCGTCTAGGGTGTCTGGGACCCGAGTGCACAAGTAGTAATTCCTTAGCTAATTAGATTGAAGGAACGTGACATTAACAGCAGCATAACAGAGAACAAAATGTAAATTAGAGCGGGTGAGTCCAAAGCCAAATTGGGTATGCGAAGAGAGGGCAAGAGCGATTGGATTGGCTGTTATCTTCATTGCTGCTTTGACAGCAAAATCTGCCGCAATGGGCCCCAGAATTACCTTGGTTTAGGCTTCAATATGCAAAGCTAATTTACTAACGTACAACTTGTTCGCAATACGTCTATAGAACCTGGGCAACAAATCGGTTGGAATGACATTCAACTGCTTTGTTGTGTACACTCAACAAACTCTGTAAGTTAACAATCAATGTACTGAATATTTTCAATGTACAACGCCTTCGATACACCGTCATAACACTGGATCCAATATGGTGCATTTATTAGCACTACCACATTGTGGTCTGTCATGCAAGAAGAAGATACTGCGTCATATCCGCTTTTCCCTTCAGTGTGAACTAAATTTTGCACACAAGAACCTAACATCAAATAGTGATCTTAGTAAGTTCGTATTCAGTTTTGAAAGCATTGTACTGCTGGAATGCTGGATGAAGCTGAACAGACAATTGAAAGAGTCCTTCCTTTTTATTTCCTTTGTTTCCATTTATTTTATTGTTTTTGGTCCATGGACCCATATTCAGAGTATGCATACAAGCAGAAGGGTGCTTGCCACGACATTGCATTCCTTTTTTTGTATTTTTGGAGGGGAGATACCAGACTCGTCAGCGCTGAATGAATCTTAGGAGGAATGGAATAAATCAGTTTGATTGGCTCACTGGCAACTGGTGGGCTGGCCAGGGACAGTGTTCTTCCTGGCAACAGTCAGCGATTGATTCCTGCCACGTGTTTGTTTTTCAGAGAGAAACTGCCTCAAGACCCTCGAAGGAAGAGGAGTCGTGATTCTCCTCTCTGCTGCAGTTGCCTGCTTTCTTTGTGAGTCTGCAGTGAAGATCATTACCAACTGAAGGAAAATAAAGTACCCAACTGAAGGCCTAACCTTGAGAAAGAAATTAGTTGGAAGACATTCATCTGAATCAAACCTCCTTTATCTTTTTATTTCATTATATTTTCTTTACCTCTCAACCAACCTTTTACATAAGAACATAAGAACTAGGAGCAGGAGTAGGCCAGCGGGCCCCTCGAGCCTGCTCAACCATTCAATAAGATCATGGCTGATCTTTTGTGGACTCAGCTCCACTTTCCGGCCCGAACACCATAACCCTTAATCCCTTTATTCTTCAAAAAACTATCTATCTTTATCTTAAAAACATTTAATGAAGGAGCCTTTACTGCTTCACTGGGCAAGGAATTCCATAGATTCACAAACCTTTGGGTGAAGACGTTCCTCCTAAACTCAGTCCTAAATCTACTTCCCCTTATTTTGAGGCTATGCCCCCTAGTTCTGCTTTCACCCGCCAGTGGAAACAACCTGCTCGCATCTATCCTATCCATTCCCTTCATAATCTTATATGTTTCTATAAGATCCCCCCTCATCCTTCTAAATTCCAACGAGTACAGTCCCAGTCTACTCAACCTCTCCTCGTAATCCAACACCTTCAGCTCTGGGATTAACCTAGTGAATCTCCTCTGCACACCCTCCAGTGCCAGTATGTCCTTTCTCAAGTAAGGAGACCAAAACTGAACACAATACTCCAGGTGTGGCCTCACTAACACCGTATACAATTGCAGCATAACCTCCCTAGTCTTAAACTCCATCCCTCTAGCAATGAAGGTCAAAATTCCATTTGCCTTCTTAAACACTTGTTGCACCTGTAAACCAACTTTTTGCGACTCATGCACTAGCACACCCAGGTCTCTCTGCACAGCAGCATGTTTTAATATTTTATCATTTAAATAATAATCCCTTTTGCTGTTATTCCTACCAAAATGGATAACCTCATATTTGTCAACATTGTATTCCATCTGCCAGACCCTAGCCCATTCACTTAGCCTATCCAAATCCCTTTGCAGACTTCCAGTATCCTCTGCACTTTTTGTTTTACCACTTATCTTAGTGTCGTCTGCAAACTTGGACACATTGCCCTTGGTCCCCAACTCCAAATCATCTATGTAAATTGTGAACAGTTGTGGGCCCAACACTGATCCCTGAGGGACACCACTAGCTACTGATTGCCAACCAGATAAACACCTATTAATCGCCACTCTTTGCTTTCTATTAATTAACCAATCCTCTATCCCTGCTACTACTTTCCCCTTAATGCCATGCATCTTTTATCTAATGCAGCAACCTTTTGTGTGGCACCTTGTCAAAGGCTTTCCGGAAATCCAGATATACCACATCCATTGGCTCCCCGTTATCTACCGCACTGTTAATGTCCTCACAAAGTTATTGTAAAACTCCCCTGGTCGCCACACTCTGTCGCCTGTTCAGGTAGACTCAGGGAGAATTCAGAATGTTCAATTCACCTCAGAACCACGTCTTTCAGGACTTGTGGGAGGAAACCGGGGCACCCAGAGGAAACCCACGCAGACACGGGAATAACGTGCACACTCCGTACAGACAGTGACCCAAGCCGGGAATCGAACCCTTGTCCCTGACACTGTGAAGTCGCAGTGCTAACCACTGTGCTACCGTGCCGCCCACAATTTCACCTGTGTGGCGATGCAGGTCATGTGGGACTGGAATTGACCGCGCATTAGCCCAGGGTATTGTAACACAATGCAGACCCAAAAATAGAGCAATGGTTTTGGAGATAGGCTGTTAATCTCATTGGTGTACTCACCAGTGAAATATGATGTGGAGATGCCGGCGTTGGACTGGGGTGAGCACAGTAAGAAGTCTTACAACACCAGGTTAAAGTCCAACAGGTTTCTTTCAAATACTAACTTTCAGAGCACTCCTTCACCTGAGGAAGGCGCAGTGCTCCAAAAGCTTGTGTTTGAAACAAACTTGTTGGACTTTAACCTGGTGTTGTAAGACTTCTTACCAATGAAATAGCCCTCCATTATTTTCTATTTACAAAGGCGATATTGTTAAGTGGATGGCTTCTGTACTCTGGGTTGGTCCTTGGAGGTCACATACAGGTTCGGAATAAGAGCTTACTGGGGCTTTCGGATACTAATATTGTTCTAGAATATGTTGTCCATCAAGAACTGCAAGTGCAGAAAGGTTCCAGGTAAAGATCCATCCCCACAAAATTATATCTGTGGTTAAATTAACAACAGGATCCTTGTATCTGAATTATTTTTGTATAATACTCTACTTAATTTATCTGTACCACCCTCTAACACTGGAATATCTGTTGCGTGCTATTGCACTGATGTTATAGAAAGTATTATGTTTCAATTGCCACACATAAAAATTTAATTTTAAAAACTGAGAGCAGGGCTAAGTTTATTTATACTGTGGATCAGCGCAGTGAGGGAATAGCTAACCAGCCATAACTTTGTGTCACATTTTATTAAAAATAAACAGTTCGGACTCCCCGAGAGAACTTGGACCCCCTGCAAAGTGATTGATATTTTTGTTATTCCAATGCACCGGTGTAAATCTCTCTGCTGTCAACCTGCACTATATTTTAGTTAGCACTGCGTTGCTCCAAGATCAATCAGTTGCCGAGAAGTGTGCGGAGTTAAATCATCGAGTCTGGTGAAATTCCCCAGTACAGACGTGGACATGGGCACAAATTCACGCCACTGGCTGGCATGCTGGGCTACTTAACCAAGGCCAGAGTGGAGGGTTTCAGGTGGAGGGAGGTGAGGGGGGCTGCTGTGTGCTTGGGAGTGAGGAAGGGCAGAGCTCACAATGCCATGCAGAGGGGCTTCCCCTCCACAATGTGGATCGGCTGCTAAGGATATTTTAAAATTCAAAAGTTAAATTTGATGAAAGGAAGCCTCCATTTTGGGAAGCCTCTCACATCCCCGAAAGTGTGTGCCTACTGCCTCTTCAGAGCTGGAAGGCCTTCAATTAGTCCTCCACCTTAGGGAGCCCTTCTGCCATACTTAATTGGATGACATGCTCGGCCTCTGGCCATTAATTGGCTAGTTTGGGGAAAATCACTGTCAGCTGACTATTCCCTGCGCTAAGTGGGCTTCTGACCCTATTTCACCCAGTAAGCGGGTCTCAAAGTCTGCAAGGAAAATCCTACCTCCGTCTATATACTGATCTCTCTAAGGTCACCAGTAGGAGATTTACAAATTAAGTCAGGGACCAGAGACTAAGGCGGTCCAGTCAGGATGTCCATTTACTGAGTAGGTTCTGCTGGAAAGAATGCATTTGTAGATCTCAGGCCATGGCAGCATTAGCCTCTTTATCTATGATGTCCCCATAAAATCCTTACAGTGCAGAAGGAGGCCATTTGACCCATTGAATCTGCAGCGATCCTCTGAAAGAGAACCCTACCCCACTCCCCTGCCCTATTCCTGTAACACCATAACCCCACCTAACCTGCACATGCCAAGAATCTAAGGGCAAAATTTATCATGGCCAACTAACCTGCACATCCTTGGACTATGGGAGGAAACTGGAGCACCCGGAGGAAACCCACGCAGACACGGGGAGAAACTGCAAACTCCACAAAGTCACCCAAGGCCAGAATTGAACCCAGGTCCCTGATGTTGTGAGGCAGCAGTGCCAACCACTGTGCCACCATGCCCTCCACGACTGAATGTCCAACTGGAATATCATTGTCCACATTCATGCACGAGTAATGGCCACTAGAAAACACTCCTTAAGTGACTTCACATCAATACCTAGTGCTTTCGAAAGAGACACACAACCGAGGTCATAATCTAGGGTTGCTAACCTAGATTGGCCTAGAGTCCCCAGGAATTGAAGATCAATCACCATGGACACTGCTGTGTGAAACCCTGGAGAAAAACCTTGGGACATGATTTCTTTGAACATTTCTCTTTACCAGATATAAAAATATCGGAAATGGGGGGAAGTATGTTTGGCTGACAGTCGAGCATCATTCAATTGGGTAATAAGTCTTTTTTGCTTTCCAATTGGAGCAAGAATGTAATATGTCAATGTAGGATGGATTATTGGCTGACTAATGGCCAGAGTGTGGGGCATGTCATGTGACAAAACCTCCAGGATACATTTACTGAAAACTCTGGGTTATATAGGCGGCACGGTTGCACAGTGGTTAGCACTGCTGCCTCACAGCTCCAAGGTCCCAGGTTCAATTCCGATCTCGGATGACTGTCTGTGTGGAGTTTGCACTTCCTCCCCATTTCCAGAACTGGCTATTTATTCAGAGGCAGGCTTGGAGACAGCAGGCCTAATGAACGTCAATTAGAAGAGGCTGACTGGAAGTTTCTAGTTGGCCACCAGTTTTGTGCACTGGTGGAGGCCGGTTAAAGTCGGTAGCCAGACCGAGAGGCCGGTATTCCAGCCAGGCTGTTGTTGCTACGAGCTGCCCTGTAGAGGCATTTTCCCCCTCCTACACTCGTAACTGGGCTGATGAATCTATCTTTTTCGCTTAAATGTTTTTTTTTAAGTCTTGGAGATTGGCATTATCTCCGTATCAATCTGGGACTGTGCCAATCAGTGGCTGTTGCCCCCTGGGGAGTGTTCAGTTTCTGGAAACAGTCCAGATTCCTGATCTCCCACCCCAAATGAAAAAAACAGCCCTATGAAGCTAAATGGCCACGTGGATGCATTTGCCCCTTTGGGAAACTTTGTCATGACATCCTGGGCTAGTGGCGGTCAATTCCAGCCCCACTTGACCCGGAGTCACAACACTGGTGAAATTCAAGTTTATCTAAAATAGCCAAGGTCCTTGGTTGCGTCCAATGAACTCCAGTCACCAAGTTTGTAACTTTAAAACACAAGTAACCTTTTATTATCTATAGTATTATAATTAAATGGACAGAAAATGTAACTGACCATCTACTATCCCTATCCTAATACGCCCCACTCCCACTATACACACGACACACACACACACACAGACAAACAACACAGAGGAAAAAGGATGGTGGAAAAGGAAATAAAATATTAAAAATAAAAGAATAAGGATCCTTGATGCACAAGAATGACTTCCAGTCAATGTCTTTCTGAAGTTCAGGCTTTCGTTTTGGTTCTTTTTGCTTCTAAGCTTGAGATGGTTTTCTCTAGCAAGATTGTCTACCTTCTCTACTCAAATGGGAGCATCACAACTGGCCAACTGGGAGCTGGTCAACTGTGAGTAGCTCAAATGGACTAGTTCCAGTTTCCACTGAAGAATGCACTTGTTGAGAACTGATTTGTATGAGTAAGCAACCCAGCAAATCTCTCAGCTACACCCACGGCAAACAGGGATGACCAATAAATGCCGGTCTTAAAGCGATGCCCACACGCCACAATTTTTTTTCTCCAAGAAGAGCGACATGGAATGATTCAGCATCAACTCATAAACTCTGACAAACTATTCACAAACAACTGCATTCTCATGATCTAATGATGGAAGCTTAAACTTTGGCCACAGATGCAAATTAGGTACATTGATGACTAATCTGAAGATGGGAAAATTGTAGCATTAAAACTTAGAAAGGAACAATAGATCTTTTAGGTGGCTGAATCATACTACGAGGTTACAATACGATAAATAGTTTTTAATGTGTTTTCTTTTCAAATGTTGGGGACTACCAACAGCAGTCAGACAGAAAGTAAATCATCATGGCAACAGTAATAACTTGCATTTGCAATGTGTGTTTACTACAGAATCCATTGCGAGGTACTTTAAACAGGAGACGAAAAGGAATACTGAAAGGAATAAAGGGTTGAACAACAGCCCATTATCTGAGGGTTAATTAATTAATAATAATCTTTATTGTCACAAGTAGGCTTACATTAACACTGCAATCAAGTTACTGTGAAAATACCCTAGTCGCCACATTCCGGCGCCTGTTTGGGTACACGGAGGGAGAATTCAGAATGTCCAAATTACCTATCAGCACATCTTTCAGGACTTGTAGGAGGATACCGGAGCACCCGGAGGAAACCCACGCAGATACAGGGAGAACATGCAGACGCCACATAGACAGTGACCAAAGCTGGGATTCGAAGCTGGAACCCTGGCGCTGTGGAGCAACAGTGCTAGCCACTGTGCTGCCCCAGGGGAGCTGACTAAAAGCAATAGACTGAGCAAATGGGATTTGAGGACACCTTTAAACGTGCAGAAACAAATGACAAACATGTGAGGGTATTCTAACAGAGCAGGATAAAGGACGAGGAGGATGGCATGTAGATAACGTGGCTTAATACTGACTGCCGGATAGGGTTTTGGACTGAAATAGTGCGATATTTCAATCTCCTACATCAATCATCTCTGAGAAAGCTCCCTGAGTGAGAATGCATATTTAGCACATTTAGTACGGGGTAGTGCTGTGGTATGGCAGTGTGGGATGTGGCTGTGGTGGGCATCAGGAAATGTGTTGAAATAAAAACAGAAAGAAGAGTCATATTAACATTAACTCTGTTTGTCTCTCCATTGATGCTGCCAGACCTGCTGAGTTTTTCCAGCATTTTCTGTATATATCACAGCTCACAGCATTCAGTATCTTACATGTTGTTGTGTTATACATTACGGGCTGGATTCTTCCGCCCCACCCGCTGCAAGATTGCCACGGGCGAAATGCAGACAATGGAAAAGTCCATTCACCTCGGGCTGAATTCTCTGGTCACTGGGCTCGGCTGGAGAATCCCGCCCCACCTATCTGTTCATATAAAAAAACTCAACCACTCCCTATCCCGCCAACTGTCCCCTCTCCCTCCCCCAGATGTCTGAAGTGAGAGAAAGATTTTTTTCCTGACAGTCACCGAATCAGAAATTTTTAATGCTTAAAATTGCAAGTTCTGCTGGCAATACATTGCCTAGCCTGTGACATGCCGTTTGTATGCCTGACACCAGACTCCTGAAGCAATCGCTCTACCCTCAGTCGCGGCAGGAGATGCCCATGAGGACGGAGGGAATATTTTAAGGTTGTCCTCAAAGCATGCCCGAAGCAGTCAAATGTCCCCACTGACTTGTGGTAGACCTTGGCTCGTGACCGACCAAAATGGAGAGAGGGTAATTGGGATGGCACCGAACACATGGAGAAACTGTGTCAGGAGCATACAGACTCAAAGTCAAGGCAGTGGAGGGGATGCAAAACCCTCCAAACAACCAATCCACTCATCAAGCTCCACCTGTTGCACATATGGCAGAGACTGCAGATCGCGCATTGACCTTATAAGCCATTTCAGAGCCCAACGATCTGGACTGGGAGCAAGTCATCCTCAATTGTGAGGGACTGCCTCAGAAGAATAATTTTGTGGTGGGCACAGTCAAAGAACAGGGGCTTGTTGCAGCCTCATCTCACATTCAGTAAGGTTTCATTATAGGAACAGAATTGCTGCCTGAACTCAACATTCATGGGGCTGGATTCTCCATTTCAGCGGCTAAGTGCCGAATCAAATGGAGAATTCGTGGGCGTTTTATGATGTCAAAATCGGCACCGAAATCACTGATTCCGAGGACATGTGGGGGGCCAAAAGCGGTACCGGGTGAAGCTCCTGGCTCCTGCGCCAAAAATGTCCTGGTCCCTGCACGGCGACGACCTGCAGCGGTCGCGCCTACGACATGGTGCCAGACGTGCGTGAACCCGGCCCACCACCCGCGACCCCACAGGCCCCCCCATTCCCCTAGCCCTCACGGAAGCCTCCCCGGCGAGCAGCACGGATCCTGGCTGAGTGTGGCGGTGCTGGACCCAGTCCCCAGCTGCCATGTCGGGTTCCTGGCTGCTGAGACCACATGTCAACCGTATGGTAGGGAACCGTATGGTTGTGGGCAGCACGGTAGCATTGTGGATAGCACAATTGCTTCACAGCTCCAGGGTCCCAGGTTCGATTCCGTCTTGGGTCACTGTCTGTGCGGAGTCTGCACATCCTCCCCATGTGTGCGTGGGTTTCTTCCGGGTGCTCAGGTTTCCTCCCACAGTCCAAAGATGTGCAGGTAGGCGGATTGGCCATGATAAATTGCCCTTAAGTGTCCAAAATTGTCCTTATTGTAGGGTGGGGTTACTGGGTTATGGGGATAGGGTGAAGGTGTTGACCTTGGGTAGGGTGCTCTTTCCAAGAGCCGGTGCAGACTCGATGGGCCGAATGGCCTCCTTCTACACTGTAAATTCTATGAACTTGGCCCATCAGGGGCGGAGCATGGCGGGAGGGCCTGCCGATGATGCGCCAATGCCGTTGCAATGGCGTGCGGCACAATTACGGCACTTCCAAGGGGACGGAGCATGGTTGACCAGCGCCAAACCGGCACCTGCCCCGATTTGGGTGTCGGAGTGGATCCTCTGCCCAATCGCCAATTACGATATTGGCATTGGGCAACGGAGAATTCCGCCCTTGGCGTTTATGAATGATTGGTTACAATTAATGAATCTTAAATAAACTAGTTCCACAGTAGAATTTCCACGTTTGCTGATGACATGAAACTTGGCGGGAAAGTGAGTGGTGAGGAGGATATTAAGAGGCTCCAAGCTGACTAAGACAAGTTGAGCGAATGGACAAATACATGGCAGATGCAGTGTAACGTGGATAAATGTGAAGTTTTCCATTTTGCATGGAGAAATTGAATGGCAGAGCTTTATTTAAATGGTGAATAGTTTGAAAATGTTGACGTACAAAGAGACCGGCTGTCCTTACACACCAGTCACTGAGAGCAAGCATGCAGGTGCAGCAAGCATTTAGGAAGGCAAATGGTATGTTGGCCCTCATTGCAAGAGGATTTGAGTGCAGGAGCAAGGATGTCTAACTGCAGCTGCACAGGGCCTTGGTGAGACCACATCTGGAGTATCGTGTGCAGTTTTGGTCTCCTTATGTAAGAAAGGATATATTTGCCATAGTGGGAGTATTGCGAAGATTCACCAAACTGATTCCCGGGATGGCAGGATTGTTGTACTAGGAGAGATTGGGTTGACTGGGACTGTATGAATTGGAATGCAGAATAATGAGGGTATCTCATTGAAATGTATAACATTTTGACAGGGCGTGACAGACTGGATGCAGGGATGTTCTTTCCACTGGCTGAGGGGAGGAAGGGTGTCTAGAATAGGGGTCACAGTCTCAGGATATGGGCAGACCATTTAGGACTGAGATGAGGAGAAACTTCTTCACTTAGAGGGTGGTGAACCTGTGAAATTTTTTAGCACAGAAGGCTGTGGCGGCCACGTCATGGAATATGTCGAAGAAGGAAATAGATTTCAAGACACTAAAGGTGTCAAGGGGCATGAGGAGAGCATGGGAGTATGGCGTTGAGATAGAGGATCAGCCTGGGTCATATTGAATGGCGGAGCAGGCTCGAAGGGCCGAATGGCCTATTCCAGCTCCTATTTTCAACGTGTCCATGTTTCTTTAAGCAAAGTCAGTAAAACATTGGCCCGGTGAGTCAACAAACTGCGTTGAAACTAATCCCAAAAACAATGTAAGAAATTGATTTGTTCAAGACCTGATGCTCAAACACGAAACACTTCAAAGACTGTTGGCTTTTTAAATCAGGTTTGTTTTCCCCTGAGCTGCTGTCTGGGAGGCTGATGTTAGCAATTAAACCATAGCTGGATTGGGAGTGTCAGAACTTTTGGGATCCTTGTTCTGTCACCTCAGGCAGAAAATAATTCCGATTGGTCAGAAGTTTTTTTTTAAAAAGTAAACTGATCCAGTTTCTCTTGTGAATGAAAACAATGAGATTTAATAAATACATCCCAGTTTGTTACTGAACTACAAAGGAAATAAAACCAGGTTCGCTTTATATGTTCCTTTTGAACCTCTGAAATGAATTAAATGCCACTAATTATCATATGGGGGAAATAAAGGCAGAATTGTACTGATTTACAGGGTTGTCGGATGCTGGGGACATCTTCGGATCCAGATCCCGGAGATGCCCAGGTCCTGACCATTTGCAAAAACCTCTTAGAGCTGGCCAATTAACAGGCTGCCCCTGCATGCCTCCTCCAATTAGGGATGGCAGGTGAGCCTGACAGGCGGCAGAGTCAATTGGAGTGCCCAAGGCTGTGGGCGGCTGGTAGCTGCACAGGGATAAGTGGGTGCTTCCAATGTAAATGGGAGACTGTGAGGGCACCTCTATTCCTCATGTATGTGCAGCCCTTCAGTGACCTGACCTGTGCTTGAGCAGGGACCAGTTTTCAAATCGGCACTGACCTACTTTATTTTCCTACTATTACCCTTGACGTTCTGGCTGTTGCCGTGCTGTCTGTTAAGTTGGCCAATATTGGTATCCATCTCAACCCTTCACATAACATGAAACCCCGTTTCCAGTCAAATTTCAGAATTGTCTAATTTCACATTAGAAACATCATCTGCCCATAAATCAATCCATTTGTTGCCTTCAGATTTTAATTTTTCATTACCCTCCTTGCTCTATCCTGGGGGGTGGTGGGTCGTGTCAGGGGGTCGAGCGATTGGGATGCCATTTAAAAATGGCATCCCGATCTCTTCCTGCAGTGAGATCACTGGTCTCGGTGAGCATTCCCCGCTAAACACCCGGCTAATCACGCGTGGTATGGGGCTCTTTTCTCATTTGGGTAGATCGCACCAGTAAATTTTCTTTATGCAGTTCAAGACTTTTGTACTGTTAAAGCTCAATGCACTGTGTGTGCATAAACAAGGCATTTTGTACGTGAAATGATTCAGAAAAAGTCAAAAATTCGACTGCAAAGCCTTACTCTAACACAGCATGTGTTGCAGCCTCTGAGTGGTAGCGATAGAGGAGCAGACAGTGATCCACTCGAAACATGCCTCCTCCTTTCCGAAGATTTTCATAGAAGAACAGCAAATCTTCAGGGACACCCTGCAGAAATAGATGAGTGAGAAATCAGCATTTCCAACATGAGAGCATTGGGCATGGAAGTCATGCAAGACCGTAGAAATGTATCAGTAATGCTCAAGGGGCTGTTTCATTCATCGTCTGTTATTCAAACAATCTGCACCAGGCCCACTGGGAACTGATCAATGAAGAGACTTTTCTATGCTGTCACGTGAGTTTCTTACTGGAGAGAGGCTATTTTCAGATATGCAGCAGTTCAAGCCTCAAAGCTACCCTGTATGCATATTCCTGACTTGGAATGGTTTGGGTTGGAAGTGTAGAAACCATAACTGTAACCCAATTATCATGGCATGCTGCTAACTGGCAACTCAAGTGCACCACTGGTTGCATCATGGTGATGCAGCAGTTCTGAAGGAGAAACTAATAGGCTGGACCTTGTCGTTGGCAATAAATGAACGTCAACTAGCCATTTGTTACATTTACAATGGCAAGGAATGAGAGTCCATACTTGTAAAGTTGAATTTTCAGTGCTGGAGAGATTGTTTGGCAGTAATTAAGATTAGCATGCTGTTAAAATGGCATTTCTATTGGAACTGACACGCCCTGACATTTTCTGGCCAGCTTACTTCATATATTAGAGGTAAATAAAGGAAAGTCATACTGGTTCGGGTATTTCAATAACTCATACAGCTTCTGGAGAAGCAAGGTCTCAGTCTGGAAATTCCTGATTTATATGTCCAACTGAACATGTGCAGCCACTGGAAGTTGTTGTCTGATTTGTACTTCAATGAAGGTAGGTGCCATTACCCTCACTGTTTTCCAAACATGTTGACAAATTACAGAGTGGCTTTGGCAAGAGGCCTAAAGAATTGCTATTAGTCTATATTCCCAACAGGGTGATGTTTATGACCCAATACCTCATTTCATCCACAATGACCCAAGACCTCATTTCATCCACAATGTCCTTGAACATATTGTGCCTACAAGTTGGGCTGGATTTACAATGAAACACACTGCGCCCTGGCACGGTGTCCTCAAAGGCAGATGGGCCCCAAAATTGAGACTCTTTGATGTCTTTCATAGCCATTCAGTTAGAGACATACATTGCAAACCTGCCCACAAATCAAAAGTCAGTCAGTATTCTCAACCAAGCACAGATGAGAGGGCAGGTTTTATCTGATTCGCTACAGCTTACAGTACTGCTCAGATGCTGCGGAGACATTCACCCCTTCATGGCCAGATTACCCATGCTGCCTGTGGCCAGCCGTCCACACAGCGGGGAGCGTTAATACAAAATCAGGGGAAGACCCATCCTGCGGTGCCTGATGGAATGCAGTGGGTGTTGGAGGCCAGTGTTCAGGAGTTTTAATCTGAGAAAGTGTGAGCGGGAACGGTTGTCACGCAGGCCTGTCTGGAGTTGGAGGTGCGCACCCGTAATTCCCAGCCTCAGCCACACGAACCAGTACCGCAGGCATTTAATCACCTCTGCCCTATCCCCACTCCTTCAGCAACCCCCATCCTCCTCTCCTTCACAACCTTATTCCCCCCTCCTTCACTCCCCCATCCCCTTCAGTCATCATTCCTCCTTCACCCCCCTTCACGCCCCCATCTCCTCTCCTTCACTACTCATCCTCTCCACTTCACCCCCATTTTCACCCTCCTTCACCCCCATTTCCACCCTCATTCACCTTCCATTTCCACCCTCCTTCTCCCCCATTTCCACCCTCCTTCACCCCTATTTCCACCTTTCTTCACTCCCCAATTCCCCGCTCCTTCACCCTACCGCATCCCCCAGTAGGAAAAGGCCGATTGTCATTTTTGTGTATGTGGGAGTGACAGTGGGAGTGGGACTGACACAGTCAGTGCCTGTGTGTGTGTCTGTGGGAGACTTGTTTGTCTCCAGAAATTGGCTCCGTACTTTCAGGTGTGAGCCCATATTACAGATGCCACCTGACATTGTGAAGCAGTTGGCTACTGGAAGTCTTTAAGGGGCAGCTGCCATTGTAGTTGGATGTGGCATACAGAAGTGCACCGCCATCTCTCTCTCGAAGAGAGAAGCATATTCTGCAGGTAAATCCCTCAACGTAACACTGAGGCAAGACCAAGTCAGTCCACTTGAAGCCTGCATTCCTGCAGAAAGAACAGTGCATTCTGTTTTTCGATTAATGGCCTTTGTGTTATCGTGAGCAAAAGCTAATCAGGCAATGCGCTCTATTATAGAATCGCAACACCAGTGCTGCGACCTCTTTAGACATCCCACCTAATAAATATTTTATAAGGATCAAGACTTGGGTCATGTAATGCCAAATTCGTCAAGAATATAGTTGTTTTTTTGGATATTAAAATTATTGTCAACCATGTCATTTATCCCATTTGAAACACAACAACAATACCTAAAATTCGCTATGTATATTATGAAACAATGATAATTTGTCAGGCGCTAGGGTGTGTTATCATATTCAATAGATAGTATGGCAGGGAAAAGCTAGTTGAGGGTACAGGCAAGGATTCTTTCCTTACGCAACATGTTGGGAAGTAATGGATTTAATCAGTAGCAGTACATCTGAGATAATATCTGATTTCCATGTGGGAACCATAGAATTTCACAGCACAGAATGAAGCTACTTGGCCCATCATTGCAAGTGCACAGCTCTCAGACACAACTATCTACATTGTCCAATTTTCCATTCTTCTCTTCTGTTATTTCAAATCTGAACCATATGATGGATTCTAAACCAGCCACTGTTTCTGGTGGCAACATTCCATGTCCTAACAACCCCTCAACTCATATCCATAGTCATTGCGTGGGATTTTCCGGCCATTCCCTCTGGCGGTGGAGGGCGTAAACAACGGGAAACCCCATTGACAGTAGCAGGACCAGAAGGATCCCTTTGTCAGCCAATGGCAGGCTGCTTCTCCCACTCCCAAGACACATTCATTCGGGGGGGGGGGGGGTGTAATCCCACCTATTGTATCATCAGATTTCATTGGTTGAGAAAACTTGATACCTACAGTAAGAATGAGTTCAGTTTTTAGGTATAAGGAAAGGTTTCAAAAGTTGAGACTGGGGTGTGCTGGCTGATGGAAATAACTTTGGGTGCAATTTAGCGACCCCATTGCGCCTGACACAGATCTGAGCGCAACGGGTGAATCACATGTGAGCCACAAATCGGCCTTCTTGCAGGGCTGATTGTGAATCGCCCAGCAAGATCTACATCTCGCCCTCGCTGTGATAGATCCAGATCTGAATATTTAAATGAGCCTTATGGCTCATTTAAGGACCAGGACGGCGGATTCACCCAGCACCCGGGACTCACCGACTGTGCGTGGGAGACCAAGCCAGGGGGACATTTAGTACTGGTCGACACAAACGTGGACCAGCCATGACCGCAGCTGTGGAGCGGTGTCTTGCAGGCCCTGTGGTGGTCGGGGAAAGGGCATGGTGGCACCCTGGTATCTGAGCGCCTTGGCACTGCCCGGGTGTCAATGCCAGGATGCCCAAGTGTCGGTTAGCGCTGCCAGGTGTCAGGGCCGGAGGTCCTTGCCAAGTTGAGTGAGGGTTGGTCGGTTCCCGGGGAGGTGAGGGAGGGCAAAAGAGCAGGGGGTGGGGGATCAGGACTGCCGGACAAAATGGCACCCTTTGAAGCTCGCCAGCAGGAAATCCCTCTAAGTGCGACCTCGCCAGAGAGTATCTTCCTGATGTAAAAAAAACAACAAAGTGTATTTGGATAGCGGGATAGCGAGATGCTTCTTGGCGCTGAAACACCCCACTAAATTCGCCATTGAGTGGACTTTAACTTCAGTCTGCTGAAACGCGCTCTTTATTTTTTTTCTTAAACTTATTTACATCTATAGTTAGAAAATATTGTTATGCCCTTTTCATAAATAGGAGAGTATATGCTGAGCTGAAATCTAACTTTCTTAATGAAAGTACATAGGGAAAGTCACCTAAAAAATAACTATTACACTAAATATAATATGGAGATGTCAGCACTGGATTGAGGTGGGCATAGTAAGAAGTCTCACAACACCAGGTTAAAGTCCAACAGGTTTGTTTGAAATCACAAGCTTTCGGAACGCATTGACACCCGGGCACCCTAGCATACTGAAAGTGCCAGCCAGGCACACCAGGGTAGCACTGCCAGGGTGCCTGACTGGCAATGCCAAGGTGCTCAGATGCCAGGGTGCCACCATGCCCTTTCCCCAACCACCCCGAGGTCTCCAATGGCCTGAAAGACACCCCTCCCCCAGGCGCTGTTATGACTGGTCCACGTTTGTGTCGACCACTACTAAATGGCACCCTGGCTTGGTCTCCCAACACTAAATTGCTCCTTCATCAGGTGAAGTGGCGGCAGATTCACAATCACGACATATGTAGGAGAGACACAACTGCAAGATAATTACAGTTAGTAGGATTCTACAAACCTGGACCGTATGGTGGGGGTTACATGCAATGTGACATGAACCTGAGGTCCCGGTTGAGGTCGCCCTCATACGTGGAAGCCATCTTGGAGAATGTTTACCCAAAGATCAGAGGCTGAATGCCCTTGACTGCTGAAGTGTTCCCCGACTGGAAGGGAACACGCCTGCCTGGTGATTGTTGCACGGTGTCCGTTCATCCGTTGCCGTAGCGTCTGCATGGTCTCGCCGATGTACCATGCAGCGTAGGAGGTAGACAACGTTGGCCGAGTCGCACGTGTATGTACTGTGTACCTGGTGGGTGGTGTTCTCACGTGTGATGGTAATATCCATGTAAATGATCCGGCAGGTCTTGCAGAGGTTGCCGTTGACAGGATTGTATGGTGTCGGGGTCGCTGTTCTCCTGAAGGCTAGATAGTTTGCTGTGACCAATGGTCTGTTTGAGGTTATGCAGAATCCTACTAACTCTCCTGATTTGAGACAATTCACACCTCGATTACCTGTGATTATCACTCACACCACTCACACTGTCTGTTCCTGCAAAGATTTGTTTACTTGAAAAGACTCACATTCCAACCATTCTGCACATTCCAAGCTGCAATTATCTTGCAATAGTATCTCTCCTATGTATGCTGTGAGTGTGAATCTGCCTCCACTTCACCTGATGAAGGAGCAGCGCTCCGAAAGCTTCTGATTTCAAATAAACCTGTTTGACTTTAACATGGTGCTGTGAGACTTCTTACAAAATATAAAACATTGGCAACATTGTATACATTGGTATCAGATACAGCTGAAGCTAACTAAAGCCACAATTGAATGCCAAAAATGCATTGGAAAAAAAAAACAACTAACAGGTGGCATCCCTATAAAAAAGTTATATAGGTTCTAAGTTATTATCTAAGTTCTAAGTTATCTAACTTATCTAAGTTATCTAAGTTCTAACTTATCTAAGTTATTATCTAAGTTCTTAGAAGTGGTCAGAAAAGCCATATGGGCCTTTTGAAAGGTTTCGCATGGTGGTCATGATTGAGGAGCAGGATATGGCTGAAATGTAAATAAATAGGTTTTGTATTAATTTTAAACATTGAAGATGATACAGTAGGAGGTACAAATGTTTTAGGTATTAAAACTTTGGATGTAAATATGTAAATGGTAGCTCGGTATGAGGCACTGAAGATCGATCAGGTTGCTGGACCTGATAACATTTTCAACCTTAAATGCTGTAGAAAATTAGGGCGCGATTCTCCGAAATGGAGACTGTTCGCGCCATCGTGAACGCCGTCGCATTTCATGATGGCGCAAAACGGGTGCGGGGACTACGGGGGCCAGCATGGAGAATTGGCGGCCCGGCCGCGGATAGTGGCCCACGACCGGTGGCGTGCCAAACGCGCCGGCGCAAATGGCGCGGATTCTCCACACCTCAGAGAATCGCGGGCCGGCGTCAGGGCGGCGTGGCGCGGTTGCGGCGATTCTCCGGCCCGGTGCGGGCTGGGAGAATCGCGCCCATAGTCAGGTACTCTGCAGGCCATTAATTTTGCTGACTAATAATTCTTTGAGACTTGGGCCGGGATTCTCCAAAATCCCGGCTCAGTGCTGACACCTGAGTAAGTGCCGATTCTCCGGTCGCCGGAGAATCGCGTCCCGGCGTTGCGGGAATTTTCGGCGTCAACGGAAGTTCTCCGACCCGGCGCGTGCTCAGAGAATCCCGGCCCTGGACTAGTTTGAATTGACTGGAGAAAGAGCTTGATGCATGATCGCTTGCACAAATGTGCCAAGTCCCATTCATTGATATCTGCTCAGGAACATAGGAACAACAGTAGGCCATTCAACCCCCTGATCTTGCTCTGCAATTATGGCTGATCTGTATCTTGTTTTACCCCGAATATTTTGTAAGTAAAGCTCTGTAATTTATGTTTTTAACGGGTTTGAATTGCACAATTAAACTGTTGCATACTCAAATCCTGGCTATGCTAAAGACTAATGCTTAAATGATTCATGGTTTGAAATACGGTGCCAACCAACACTAATAATTTTCACTGAAAACACATAGTTCCACTGACATTTGGGAACTCAAATGTAGGAAATAATGTAAAAGAAGATTGTCAAATTATATGCCGATATTGTTTTCTTCGAGATTTTGCACCGTATAATTTCCCACCATGCCACTGGAGATGAGGTGGGGTAAGGTCGGAGACAGTGATTGTGAGGGTAGTCAGGGAAAGAGAGTGCCGCCATGCTCTCTCAGGTTTGGGTGGGGGGAGACAGTGCATGTAGGGCAAGAGAGAGCGCCTGCGAGGGGTGGGGCGAAGAGGGAGTGTTCGTGTGGAGTGGGGGGGAAGAGAGATTCTACATGGGGGGGGGGTCGGGGGAAGAGAACATGTTTGTGAGGGGTGGGGGGGGGGAAAGAGAGTGTGTGCAAGGGGTAGGCGAGGAAGAGAGAATGTGAGGGGATGGGCTTTGGTCTTCAGGCTTTGGTAAGGGGTGGCAGAAGAGAAGGCGGGAGACATAGATTGCAAGGGTGATGGTGAAGAGGGAGTGTGTGCGAGGGCTGGGAGGGAAGAGAGCATGTTTGTGAGGGGTGAGGTGAAGAGAGAGTGTGTGTGAGGGTTGGGGCGAAGAGGGAGTGTGGGTATGGGGTAGTGAGGGGGCGAGTGTTGGGGGAGAGGTGCATGGGCTTTGGCCTTCAGATCCCGGCATGCGGTGGTGGTGGGGGCCCTAATAATGAGGCTGAACATAGGGCCTCACTAACTGTAAATCCGCCTCTGCCTGCAAGATCCTTCCCTTTTCACAATTCCTTGTTTGCATCCTTTTGCTTAAGATTCTGTCCTCCCCACAGCACAGAAACGGACCTAACCACAATGAAACAACATCCTCTCACAGTGGTTCATTCTCTCTTCTCATGCTCCTCACACCTCTGCAAACTCAGAGTCGGCCAATCACACTACCATTCCCAAGTCAAGAATATCCATGCAGGGGGGCTGTTTTGAGTGTTG
This sequence comes from Scyliorhinus torazame, assembly GCF_047496885.1. Taxonomy (NCBI): domain Eukaryota; kingdom Metazoa; phylum Chordata; class Chondrichthyes; order Carcharhiniformes; family Scyliorhinidae; genus Scyliorhinus; species Scyliorhinus torazame. The sequence continues at coordinate 111,095,710 of NC_092724.1, forward strand.
AACCTCTGCTCATTTGAAAACAGCCAGTTTCTGTTAAGAAACCCATGTGGCCGTCTCTTCAATCAGTGCCCAGTGGCTCTGGTGCAGTTTGTTTGAATATCACAGTGGTGCATGAAGCAGCTGTTTGAGCATGACTCTTAAAAGCCTTTGACAAGGTGCCACACAAAAGGTTGTTGCATAAGATAAAGATGCATGGCATTAAGGGGAAAGTAGTAGCATGGATAGAGGATTGGTTAATTAATAGAAAGCAAAGAGTGGGGATTAATGGGTGTTTCTCTGGTTGGCAATCAGTAGCTAGTGGTGTCCCTCAGGGATCAGTGTTGGGCCCACAACTGTTCACAATTTACATAGATGATTTGGAGTTGGAGACCAAGGGCAATGTGTCCAAGTTTGCAGACGACACTAAGATAAGTGGTAAAACAAAAAGTGCAGAGGATACTGGAAGTCTGCAAAGGGATTTGGATAGGCTAAGTGAATGGGCTAGGGTCTGGCAGATGGAATACAATGTTGACAAATGTGAGGTTATCCATTTTGGTAGGAATAACAGCAAAAGGGATTATTATTTAAATGATAAAATATTAAAACATGCTGCTGTGCAGAGAGACCCGGATGTGCTAGTGCATGAGTCGCAAAAAGTTGGTTTTCAGGTGCAACAGGTGATTAAGAAGGCAAATGGAATTTTGTCCTTCATTGCTAGAGGGATGGAGTTTAAGACTAGGGAGGTTCTGCTGCAATTGTATCAGGTGTTAGTGAGGCCACACCTGGAGTATTGTGTTCAGTTTTGGTCTCCTTACTTGAGAAAGGACGTACTGGCACTGGAGGGTGTGCAGAGGAGATTCACTAGGTTAATCCCAGAGCTGAAGGGGTTGGATTACGAAGAGAGGTTGAGTAGACTGGGACTGTACTCATTGGAATTTAGAAGGATGAGGGGGGATCTTATAGAAACATATAAGATTATGAAGGGAATAGATAGGATAGATGCGGGCAGGTTGTTTCCACTGGCGGGTGAAAGCAGAACTAGGGGGCATAGCCTCAAAATAAGGGGAAGTAGATTTAGGACTGAGTTTAGGAGGAACGTCTTCACCCAAAGGGTTGTGAATCTATGGAATTCCTTGCCCAGTGAAGCAGTAGAGGCTCATTCATTAAATGTTTTTAAGATAAAGATAGATAGTTTTTTTGAAGAATAAAAGGATTAAGGGTTATGGTGTTCGGGCCGGAAAGTGGAGCTGAGTCCACAAAAGATCAGCCATGATCTCATTAAATGGTGGAGCAGGCTCGAGGGGCCAGATGGCCTACTCCTGCTCCTAGATCTTATGTTCTTATGGGTAACGTGCTCAAGGTTCTCATGGAAATGCTGATTTCATCCCGATCTTTTTCTGTCGGGTGTCCCTAAAGATTTGTTGTTCTCCAATGAAAAGCTTTGGAAATCGGAACCAATGAATGACAGGTAAAGAAACATCCGCTTGGAAGTGAGATGATGGCCAGAGAGGCAGATGCTTTCGGTGGCAAGGGTATGAAACTTGTATTGGGTGCCAAAAAGCATTGGCCTTTGTCTGTCCATTGTTTAGCTGGAGGAAATTACAGCTCATTTAAGACTAGACGCGGGACAAAATGTCCAATAGCATCAGGGCAGTAGGAGGACTGGTAGAGCCAGTGGAGAGGCCATGAAGATGGTTATCATTGGGGTATATGTGGGAGCTGATCCCAGGCAACACATAGAGGAGGAAGAGGAGAGGAGTCAAGAATGGATCCTTGAGAGATTTAGGTGAGGTGGAAAAGAAAGCTATTGCTGGTGATCCTCTGGCTAGAAAGACATGGGTAAGTCTGGTCTCCAGTGTGGCCATTCCACGCTGAACTGGACAATGGGGGAGAGGTGTCTGGAGGAGGGTAGTGTAATTTTCCACCTCTGAGTTTGCAGTAAGTTTGAGAAGAATGAGGAGGGAGAAATAACCAACGTTGGGGAATGTTGTTCAATTGTGGTTAGGTCCATTGTTGTGATTTGGGGAGGACAGAACTTTGAGCAAAATGATGCGAACAAGGAATGGTGGAAGGGCAGGAATCTTGGAGGCACAACATGTTCAAGGACATTGGGGAGGAAATGGAGTCTTGTGTCATATGCATCACTCTGTTAAGAGTAGAGACTGATAACGCTTCTTTGGGCCTCTTGCCAAACCCACAATGTAATTATACACCAGGAACTTGCTCGGACTAATCTAGTTCGAGCCTGCTTCCAGCTTTCAATCTCAGAACAGGCTTGAAATTTAATTGCTATTTTGAAGGTTTTAAACTCGCAATACGGGGAATCAAGGGCTTAATTCAAATATTAAATCTATTTATGATGTGTTTCTGGTTTCTTCATTGGGCACCAGTAGATGTTTACCATGTCACTGATTGAATGAACATGCTGAGCATCTGCACTTTGACCCAGATCCATGTCTGATAAGACCATGTTCCAGTTTAGACCATTAAACACTTGCCCCATTCCCTACAGTCTCACCAAGCAGCTGAATGACGAGAATGAACAAGCAGGTTTGTTTCCTCTTTTCCAACGTTCAGCGTTTGAGGTGTCGCACAGGTAACAGTCCAGCCCCTTGGTGGTGCCTGCTGGGCTTGGCTTTTCTGGGAATTGCTTCAATCAAAAGTGCAGGCTTAGAACTAATTTACCTTTGTGCATCAAAAGGTAGCACTGGGCGAAAAGGATGAATTCTTCTGAAAAAAATTCCCGGTATGTTCCTCGGACAAACTGACCTTGATTGTAGCAGGAATGGACTGTAACGATCAGGGAACTGCATCACAGCCAGCTTTCCCTCCCACTCTTCCGACAGAGCATGTGTTGTATCTCAGCCGTCCTGACACTTTGAGCTGGATCTGCAACTCTTCACTTTCGACCTTGGCAAGCTGTCCCTGTGTGCATCAATTACTGCACTTTTCTGGTTACATCAAAGAACCAGCAACTCCCCATCAACCAGGATCAATCCCAATTAAAATAAAATTCCTTTGCAGCACAATTTATTTTAGTACTTGGCATTTGAATCCTTTTGAAGTAGACATTAATGAATCTGTGATACGATGGAACCATTAACTTAACACTAACATTCAGAAAATAGGTGCTGTGGATAAGGCACACGATGATTTATTTCAAATTTGAGTGAGAGTTTTTTTAAATGGGGGGATTTTATTATCTAAGGGTCACGTAGCTTTAGAATTTCCCCCTCTCTTTTTAACTTTCAGACTGGGCCATACACCAATGCTTTGATTTTAAAATTCTTATCCTCCTGTTCAAATCCCTCCCTTTCTCTGCAAGCTCCTACAGCCCTCTGAGGACTCTATTATGTTCCTGAACTCTGGCTTCTTGTGGGTCCTGATTTCCATCGCACTACCAAAAGGATAAAGAAACTTGCTTGTTAATTCTCGTCTTCGGTAATCTAGATCCTTCGCTTTACATTTCTCTCCCCAAACCTCATTATTTTTCTCCAACTCGCACTCCTCCTTTAAGGCACTCCTTAAACTAACTTCTTTGACTAAGGGATTGTTTGGTCATCCACTCTAAAATCTCCTGCATTGGCTCAGTATTAGTTTTTCTCTGATTATGCTCCTGTGAAACACTTCGGGATGTTTTCCTACATTGAAGATAAATGCAGGGCATTGTTGCTACTGATGAAATGTTGACAGTCTTCTTCAAGGTCACCATTAAAGTCACTCTGCAGTCACTGAACTGGACCAGCCATATAAATACCATGGCTACAAGAGCAGGTCAGAGGCTTGGAATTTTGCAGTGAGTAACCCACCGCCTGACTCCCCAAGCCTGTCCATCATCTCCAAGGCACAAGTCAGGAGTGTGATGGAATACTCTCCACTTGCCTGGGTAGGTGCAGCTCCAACAGCACTCAAGAAGCTCAACACCATCTGGGACAAAGCAGCCCGTTTGATTGACACCCCATCCACCACCTTCAACATCTACTCACTCCACCAGTGGCACACAGCAGCAGCAGTGTGTGTCATCTACACGATGCACTGCAGCAACTAACCAAAGTTCCTTTGACAGCACCTTCTAAGCTTGTGATCTCTACCACCTAGAGGTACAAGGGCAGCAGATGTACTGGAACACTAACACCTACCAGTTCCCTTCCAAGCCACACAACATCCTGCCTTGGAAATATATTGCCATTACTACAATGTCGTTGAGTCAAAATCTTGGAACTCGCTTTCTAACAGCACTGTGGTTGTACCTACGCCAAATGGACTGCGGTTGTTCAAGAAAGCAGCTCACCACCACAGTTTCAAAGGCAGTTCGGGATGAGCAATAAAAATGCTGACCCAGCCAGTGATGCCTACGCTATGAAAACAAATTAAAGTTGTGCCTCAGAAGGGTGTGGTGTGGAAATCTAACCTAATGCAGCATTGATGTGAAGTGGACTGGTGGGTAGAGGGGAGCTCCAGAGAAAGTATCTCACAACATACTGAATTCTGGGCAACACAAGACACGTTTGTCTCCTATTCAGCTCAGTCCCTGAGACCTGACCTTTGCCTGTGATTCCCGGCCTATGCTTTCAATGATGCCACAATATGCGGTTGCCCAAAGGAGCCCGGGTACTTTCCCACAGGGAAAGAGCAAAGGTCCCACTGTCCCAAATGCTATTGTGCGTATTTAATGCACAAGTCAAATTCCTGTGGAAATGTAGCGTTGTTAAATTGAGGGGTCAAAAATTTTTAATGAGCGACATGACTTAATTTTGTTGCATGTCTCCAAGCGTTAACATTCAAATTAACTGAATACCTTTAAAACTGCAGAGTTGCCAATGATTTACTCAGTTCAGTAGGGAACTGTGTGTCTGTTTTATTTGTTTCTGTGCAAACTGTGAGGTAACCCGGATGCAGGCCTGCGATCCTTTCCGTTCAATTTATTCTGAGCGGACAGCAGTACTCACTTTTCCACCTTCGTCAAACGTCCCAATGCGGTCAAACCATTCCCGAGAGCAGAACCAAGTTGGCATGATGACAGTGGGACCATGGGAAGTGAACACCTGCCAAGAGGAGAATGAGTTTTGTTAAACAACCTGCAGATTAACTGCCCCACCATGCACCTGAAGTTTTCTACCGACGAGCAGCCGAACCATTTTACTTTTAAAATGTAACTCGACCCGTGACTTCTTTTTGTATCACAGTCTCCTATTCCTTTGTCCATCTGTTTCCATGCTGCTACCCATTTCAAGAGATGCCAACTGCTACCTAGGTGTGATCCCCCTCTTGATATTTCTTCATGGATCTCTGCTCGTCTCAGCTTGGGTGGTAAATTGAGAAGATTGGCTATCAGTCTTAGACTGACCCTAATCTGTGCCATTGACTGCCAATACAATATTAACCCATCAGAACCACCATTTTAAACATCAAGACAATTACAGAAAAAGGTGCATTTCTACAATTTTCACAAATGCCATCTGCAAGTAAGTACACAAACAGGAGGATAAGGCAAATTAATGTGTGGCTGGAAAGATGATGCAGGAGACATTTATGGGACACTGGGACTGTCTATGGGGGAGATGGCACAGGTACAAGCCGGGCAGGTTGCTCCTTAACAGAGCTGGGACTGAGTTCCTTGCTAGTGCTGTAGGGAGGGCATTAAACTATCTTGGCAGGGGTGTGGGGACTAAGGGAGAAGATTAGAGAGGAATAACAGGCGTGGAAATGACATCTCCGGGCGGCGCATGCGCGGGAGCGTCAGCGGCCGCTGACAGCTTCCCGCGCATGCGCAGTGGAGGGAGTCTCTTCTGCCTCCGCCATGGTGGAGACCATGGTAGAGGCAGAAGGGAAAGAGTGCCCCCACGGCACAGGCCCGCCCGCGGATCGGTGGGCCCCGATCGCGGGCCAGGCCACTGTGGGGGCACCCCCCGGGGCCAGATCACCCCGCGCCCCCCCCAGGACCCCGGAACCCGCCCGCGCCGCCTTGTCCCGCCGGTAAGGTAGGTGGTTTAATTTACGCTGGAGGGACAGGCATTTTAGCGGCGGGACTTCGGCCCATCTGGGCCGGAGAATCGAGCGGGGGGGGCCCGCCAACCGGCGCGGCGCGATTCCCGCCAGCCCCCGGCGATTCTCTGACCCGGCGGGGGGTCGGAGAATCTCGCCCCTGGTCGCTGCCGGCGGGAACAGCGCGGGAACGCTGGGGGGGCAGCCTGTGGGGGGGAGGGGGGGTTCCTGCACCGTGGGGGGCCTCAAAAGGGGTCTGCCCCACGATCGGTGCCCACCGATCGGCGGGCCGGCCACTCTGAAGGCGGACCTCCTTTCCTCCACCGCCCCACAAGATCCATCCAACAACTTCTTGTGGGGCGGCCGTGGGGAGGACGGCGCATGCGTGGGGGACGACATTTACGCGGTGCCGGTCACGTCATTTACGCGGCGTCACTTTTACGCGGCACGTAAATGACACGGCGCCGCTCCTAGCTCCCCGGGGGCGGGAGAATAGGGGACTGGGAGCGGCCTCCGACGCCGGAATGAAACACTCCGGTTTTCACTCCGGCATCGGGACTTAGTCTCCCAATGGGAGAATTGCGCCCAATATTTTTCAATCATAACATCAGCATTCAATTTATAAAGAGAAATATTTCTGAAAAGCAGAACGACAGGGAAAAATATCAAAGTTCTAGTCCTTTAAAGTTGCATTAATTGGCATTCCTGATACCCAATTCTTTATAATAATCTTTATTAGTGTCACAAGTAGGCTTACATGAACACGGCAATGAAGTACTGTCAAAAACCCCTAGTCACCACACTCCGGTGCCTATTCGGGTACACTGAGGGAGAATTCAGAATGTCCAATTCACCTAACAATCACGTATTTCGGGACTTGTGGGAGCATCCGGAGGAAACCCACGCAGGCACAGGGAGAATGTGCAGACTCCGCACAGACAGTGACCCTAGCCAGGAATCAAACCCGGATCCCTGACACTGTGAAGCAACAGCACTAACCACTGTGCTCCCGTGCCACCTGGAATGTGTCCAGCTTTTCATAAAGCATCCGTCTATAAGACATAACATCCATATTGCAGTTCATACCAATTTGTAACCCTGTCTGACAGAATTCTTTGGTATGTTCAGCTAGAGATTGTATTTCCAATCTCTTTGCAGCCTGATGACCACATAAACATCATCTAATTTCAAGCTGCTTGAACCAGATGGGGCATATTTTAATCACAAGTGATATAACTATCCCAAAAATTGTGGACACACAGCTTACACTCTAGGTGACCTCATTAGGACAGTTTCAGATTCTGATTCCATGTGTCATAAATAAACAATGCTCTGACAAGTTGGAATACCACACAGCCTTCCTATAATGAAGTTGTTCTTGTGAACTTGACAAAATAAGGACATTGCGAAGGAGTTTTATGTGGTTTTCCTATTGCAGTGACAACTATACACATTGGGCGTCATTCTCCGAGTCGGAGAATGGCCGTTGGCCGCCGTGAATCCCGCCCCCGCCGAAGTCTCCGCTCCCGGAGATTGGGCGGGGGCGGGAATCTGGCCGCGCCGGTTGGCGGGACCCCCCGCTGGATTCTCCGGCCCGGATGGGCCGAAGTCCCGCCCAGAAATTGCCTGTCCCGCCGGCGTAAATCAAACCTGGTATTTACCGGCGGGACCAGGCGGCGTGGGCGGGCTCCGGGGTCCTGAGGGGGGGCGCGGGGTGATCTGACCCCGGGGGGTGCCCCCACTGTGGCCTGGCCCGCGATCGGGGCCCACCATGGCGGAGGCTGAAGAGACTCTCCACACTGCGCATGCGCGGGAAACTGACAGCGGCCGCTGACGTTCCCGCGCATGCGCCGGGAAACTGTCAGCGGCCGCTGACGCTCCCGCGCCGCATTTCCGCGCCGTTGGGGGAGAATTTCGCCCATTATGTCAGTGCTCATGGTACTTCAGACAGTGTGACATTAATGGGCTAATGAACAATACAATGAAACAATGGGGTTACTTCCACAGTATTGCAGCATGTAACAGTGGATGAATGAGGTTGACTTCTTCTTCATAAGTGTGGACTGCATTAATGGTATCAATTGTGGTCCAGCTGGTAACACACTTTTAATTGGATTGAGTTCAAGGTTCTTATGAGAGGCTTATGCCTGTAAGGGTATGAAGGCATATAGGGGTTGAGCAGAAAAACAGAACTAAGATAGAAGAATGACCATGATCTTACTGATTGGTGGAGTAGGCTTGTATATTTCCTGTTCCTATTTCTTATATTCCCATACTCTTATTAACTTGATGTGGAGATGCCGGTGTTGGACTGAGGTGGGCACAGTAAGAAGTCTTACAACACAAGGTTAATGTCCAGCAAGTTTATTTGGAATCATTAGCTTTCAGAGTCTCACCTGATGAAGGAGCTGCGTTCTGAAAGCTAGTGATTCTAAATAAACCTGTTGGACTTTAACCTGGTGTTGTAAGACTTGGGAATGAGGGGCGAAATTCTCCCGAAACGGCGCGATGTCCGCCGACTGGCGCCCAAAACGGCGCCAATCAGATGGGCATCGCGCCGCCCCAAAGGTGCGGAATGCTCCGCATCTTTGGGGGCCGAGCCCCAACATTGAGGGCCTAGGCTGACGGCGGAGGAATTTCCGCCCCGCCAGCTGGCGGAAACGGCCTTTGTTGCCCCGCCAGCTGGCGCGGAAATGACATCTCGGGGCGGCGCATGCGCGGGAGCGTCAGTGGCCGCTGACAGTTTCCCACACATGCGCAGTGGAGGGAGTCTCTTCCGCCTCCGCCATGGTGGAGACCGTGGCGGAGGCAGAAGGGAAAGAGTGCCCCCACGGCACAGGCCCGCCCGCGGATCGGTGGGCCCCGATCGCGGGCCAGGCCACCGTGGGGGCACCCCCCGGGGCCAGATCGCCCCGCGTCCCCCCCCCCAGGACCCCGGAGCCCGCCCACGCCGCCTTGTCCCACCGTTCAAAAGGTGGTTTAATCCACGCCGGCGGGACAGGCAATTTATCGGCGGGTCTTCGGCCCATCCGGGCCGGAGAATCCAGCGGGGGGGGGGCCGCCAACCGGTGCGGCCCGATTCCCGCCCCCGCCGAATATCTGGTGCCGGAGACTTCGGCAACCGGCGGGGGCGGGATTCACGCCAGCCCCCGGCGATTCTCCGACCCGGTGGGGGGTCGGAGAATGACGCCCGAGATCTCAAACATTTGTCTTGGAATAAAGGTTGCTACAAGTCACCACAGTCCCAGGTGACCATAGGCTACTTTCCCCTTTGAGGGGGACTTAACCTGAAGATTACCACACCTCAGGTGAGGAGCAAGGTTGAGAAGACAGGGCCTTCATGAATAACCTCAGCTGGTATGGGAATTGAACCTGCTCTGGGCCTTGCTCTGCATCATGAACCAGCTGTTTAGCCAAGTGAGTTAAACAGGCCCTGGCTTGGAATAGATGTTAAACTAAGGCCCTTCTGCCCTCTCAGCTGGATGTTTAGATCCCATGGCACTGGTTTGAAGAAGAGCAGGCAGCTTCTACCCAGTGTCCTGGCCAGTATATATCCACCAAATAACATTACCGAACAGATTATCACATTGCTGTGGGAAAATGTTCTCTCATGCTTGCTACATTACAACAACTTTTTTTTTGCATTTAAGAAATGTTACATTTCTCGATAAGTGGAGAATGCAGATTTCATATGATACATTTCCAAGATTTGGCTAAATGTGCATAAAATATTTTGTAGATTAAAACAATTGACTGGTTAGTTAACTCAATGCTGTTAGGTCTTGCGAGTGCCGATTATTTGCCATATTTGCTGTTAACGCCTGCTATTACAGAATACTGCTGATGTTGGAAATCTGAAATAAAAATAAAAAATGCTGGAAATACTCAGCAGGTCAGGCATCATTCTGATGAAAGGTAATTGTTCTGAAACATTGGCCTATAACGTCTTGGCGTCCCAGCATTACATTTAGGGGGTACGTAGTGATGCACTGGGGAATCCCTCGAGGATATTCCCCTGTAAGTGTTTACTGGCAATTGCCCAGAAGCGCTAACTTCCTCTGGACCATTGCGCTGGGCTGGAATCAATCTGACAGAAGAGATTTAAATTGCTAACTTTGGATGGTTCTGCCACTTTTACCCTGATAGTTACCCTGAAAAGAGTTAGGATGAAAAAAATCAGTTCTAGTTCCAGAGTAACTATTTAAAAACCAGATCTGGTCTCGCACAGGACACCACCTGCACACAAGACACACCAGAGGACCCACCACACTGCCATCCACGCCCCCCCCCCCCCGCGCCCCCCCCCCCCCCCCCCCCCGGCCTGACCCGGCCCTCCTTCTCTGCGCCCCTTCCCTGTGTGACCCGGTCCGACCTCCACTCCCAGTGTGGCCCTTCCCTCCCTTTGCAACACCCCCTAGCAGTCCACCCCCCCTCCCCGACATCATCCCCCCTCCCCACGGCTTCCCTGGCTGACACCCCCCTCCCACAGGAGATTGCCACTCCAAGGAAATTATGGGCCATTAACTCTTTCTCTCCACAGATGCTGTCTGACCAGCTGAGTCCTCCCAGCCATGCAGTCGCTGTGGAACTTTTTTTGGAAATGATTCCACGTCATAAGATTCTAGACAAAATCAGCATTATTAAATATATTTGCTGAAGGATGAGTACTGGAAGATTGTGGGCGGGATTCTCCGAACCCCGCCGCGTCGGAATTCTCCGAACCCCACCGCGTCGGAATTCTCCGCCTACCCATAAATCGCCCCGACGTGAAAAGCGCCGCCCGCCTCAGAGAATGGCGGGAACCGGCGCGACTCAATGGGCCCCGGGGCCGCCTGAATTCTCCGGCCCGCGATGGGCTGAAGTCCCGCCTGTTTTTTGCCAGTCCCGCCGGCGTAAATTGGAGTAGGTCCTTACCGGCGGGACCTGGCAGCGCGGGCGGCCTCCAGGGTTCTTGGGGGGGGGGGGATCTGACCCCGGGAGGTGCCTCCACGGCGGCCTAGCCCATGATCGGGGCCCACCAATCTGAGGGCGGGCCTGTGCCGTGGGGGCACTCTATTTTTTCGCACCGGCGGCTGTAACGGTCCGCCATTGCCGGTGCGGAAACGAAGAGCTCTGCGCATGCGCGGGGATGACGCCAGCACACGCTCCCACGCATGCGCCAACTTGCGCCGGCCGGCGGAGGCCCTTCGGCGCCGGTTGGCGGGGCGCCATGCCCCTTTCCCGCCGGCCAGCGGGGCGCAAGCCACTCCGGCTCCGGCCTAGCCCCTGAAGGTGCGGAGGATTCCACACCTTTGGGGCGGCCCAACGCCGGAGTGGTTCACGCCACTCCTTCCCGCCGGGACCCCCCGCCCCGCCGGGTAGGGGAGAATCCCGCCCAAAATGTCTGAAAGTATAGCCCTTCCACCTCCAGTATCTTAGTTCCAATGTTGCTTAGACAGCAGGCTAATATTTGCTGGAGAGTATCATAGGCCTCAATTAAAATTAGCCCAGTGTAACGGGGCCTCCGGCTGCAAGTGGTGATGGCGAGAGAGAGCACGAGCAGGGGAACTGGGCGGTCCCGATAGGCCCCTACCTGCAGGGAGCTGAGGGGTGGAGCCATATTCCATGAGGCGAGGGAGAAAATGCCAGGAAAAAGTCAAGCCTAGTGGGTGGCAGTGTGGCAGAAGCATCGGGCAGCTGGAAGCCCTTAAGGGTGGCTGAAGAGCAAGAATGGGGAATAGAACCTAGTCAGATTGACCGACAGTGTCTGAGAAGTATCGTGGACAGAGAAGGGAGCAAGACTACAGCCAGGAGCTGGGAACAGGACATGCCTGAACACGCTTGGTGAGATGGAGCTGAGGAGTCAAGGCCCCAATGAGGACAGAGATCTGGAGCATCTACTGTGACCAGTCTCTGTAAATAGTTGTTTCTTGGAGTTACGTTTCCCTGGCGCGCACAGAAATGGTGATGGCATCGTGGTAATGTCACTGAACTAGCAATCCAGAGGTAAAAGCAAATTACTGCGACTACTGGAGTCTGAAACAAAAACAGCGTGATGAACGGTTACTGCCTTATCATCATGTAAAGTGATGTCCCCTTTCAGACCGGGCTTGGAACCCTGGGGACTCCGCCTCTGGCTCCGCCCATCTGTGAGCCATATATAAAGGGCTTTACACACCCCGCCGGCGCCGGCACCACTACCCCCGGCCCTGCCTAGTCCCCCTGCCCTGACCCGGACCGAAGCTCCGACCGCTGTGCTCCCGGATGTGCCCTCAACCGGGACGTCCGTGCCCGCCGCACCACCGCCCGAACTGAGGAGGTCGATGAGGCAATGAGGATGATCCGGCCACCGAGACGGATGGACCTATGATGGCACTTCACCCCCGCCGGCTCTTTTTAAACAGGGGGTGAATGTGATGAACGGTTACTGCCTTATCATCATGTAAGGTGATGTCCCCTTTAAGACCGGGCTTGGAACCCTGGGGACTGTGCCTCTTGCTCCGCCCATCTGTGAGCCATATATAAAGGGCTGCCTTGTGGGCTGTGCAGCAGTTAGCACATGTCTCAGCTCTAGCATAGTTCTTAGTCTAATAAAGCCTTCTTTACCGTTTACACTCTAAGCGTCATTATTGAGGGTACCTCAAACAGAAAATGCTGGACAATCTCAGCAGGTCTGACAGCATCTGTGGAGAGAGAACGGGGCTAATGTTTGAGTCTGGATGACAGTTTGTCAAAGCTAGAGAGAACTGGAAATAGGATGAGATCTATACTGCAGTGTGTGTGTGGGGGTGGGGTGGTGTGGAGCGGTGGGGCTGGATAGAGGGTCAGCGATAGGTGGCGATTGACAAAAGATATCGTGGACAAAAAGACAAAGGGAATGTAAATGGTGGTGACAATGACTAAGAAGGGTTCTGTGATGTGGAAATGCCGGCGTTAGACTGGGGTGGGCACAGTAAGAAGTCTTACAACACCAGGTTAAAGTCCAACAGGTTTGTATAGCCCCTTCCTCGGGTGAATGAGGAAGGAGCTGCGCACCGAAAGCTAGTGATTCGAAACAAACCTGTTGGACTTTAACCTGTTGTAAGGCCTCTTACCAAGAAGGGTTCTGATAGTGGTACCTTGAGAGATCAGAATATGTTAATTGCAGTACAGAGATAAGCAGTGTGTCAAAGGCCAAATTAGAACAGTAATCCAGAGGGCCTGGCTAAGGCTCTGGGGATACAGGTTCAAATCCCACCACGGCAGCTGGTGGAATTTAATTCAATTAATAAAATCTGGTCTTGAAAACTAATCTTAGTTATGGTGACCAATGAACTGTCATTGATTGCCGTAAAAACTCATCTGGTTCATTAACGCCCTGTTAAGGGAAATCATCTGCCATCCCTACCTGACTTACTTGTGACTCCAGATCCACATTAATGCAGCTGGCTGTTCACTGCCACTTGAAATGGCCTAGCAAGCTATTTAACTCAGTTGGAGGGCAATTAAGCAATGCCCACATCGTGTGAAATAATTTTTAAAAGCCTTCTTCAAATGTTACACTAACTGGGGAACCTAAAATCTGTCATTTTAAACAGAATAAAATAGAAATGTCAGGGTGCTGTACTTAGACTCGAAAAGAAAATAGGATGAAGTTGTATTCCCCCCCCCCCCCCCCCAGGGAATATATGATCTAGATTGCAATCTAAAAAGTGCTCCAATCCTTGACATTACATCATCCATCTCTAGGGTCAGGCACAGAAAATACACATGAACAATCTTGATGCAAAACAGTTAAGTTTCTGTTCCCAAACGGAAGAAAAACAGTTTGTAAAATGGTAGCTAGGCATCTGACTTTGTTGGAAATTAAACGTATTCTGTCACATGAAAAGTATTAGTGAGTTTTAAAGCACGTCCATTCTTGCCACAGCATGCCATCCCATTGCACAGCTTAACCCCTTCCAAAACATCGCTGGAACCACCAAGTTGGAATTGTTCTTAGCGATACGTCAGCACGCACACTAACAAAGCAGACAATTCAGTCTGCAATCTCAGTCTGATTAATTAAATCTAAACCCTCTGTGGTAAGTAGGATAGAGAAGCAATGCCTGTGCTCCAGGCGGCAGCGGTACAAAGACCCTGTTGTTTCAGTCACAAGAAAGATGCTGAAACCTTTCCAAACAATCAACACACAACTACTTCTTTGTAGATGGACAAGGTCGAAAATTGTTGGAATATTCAAGTGAGGCTACGGCAATACTTGGCACCAGAAGCACAAGATCCTAATTATCTTGTTTGTACAAAGCAACAAATGTGGTTTGCAACATGCTGATAATGTCAGCACCAAAATATATATTATCTGGATCTTACAAGCACAATTTTACTCCCAAGGAGTGAGTTTTTAAAAAAAATTTAAAGTACCCAATCAATTTTTTCCAATTAAGGGCCAATTTAATTCACCTACACATTTGTGGCAGTGAGACCCATGCAAATACAGGGAGAATGTGCAAAATCCCACCGGGATCGAACCTGGGTCCTCAGCGCTGTGAGGCAGCAGTGCTAACCACTGCACCACCATGCCGATATCAGGGAGCAAGTTACATGGCGGTGAACCAAAGTCTTGAAGACAGAGACTAAAGCAACATTTGAGCAGTTTTGAAATTTTCCTTGAAATTTGGATTGAATTTTCCCTCCTTGTTGCCTCAATTTTATTTAATGCAGTAGATCTCCCACAAACTTACTCATGGCGAGCTGCAGGTTAACTGCAATGAGCCTGGGTTCTGCATACAGGATAGGGCGAGTTGTGCATATGACCGCTGAAAGGAAAGGGAAAGAAACCATGGGCTGGATTCTCCGCCCCACTTTTCTGCCCCGACCCGCCGGCGGAATTCTCCGTTACGCCGGCCGGCCAATGGGGTGTCCCATTATGGGGCAGCCCCACGCTGTCGGGAAACCCCTGGGCGCCGGCAGAACGAAGAGTCACGCCGGTGGAGAATCCCGCCCCATATGTTCAAAGCTACCGAAGTGAATGTTTTCCTAGGAACTGAGAGCCAAAAAGTTTTTTTTTGTGGGATGGAGTTTCTGCAGGTATGGTGAATACATGGTAAATGTTGTGATGTAACCTGAAGAGAATATGTAAACAGGCAACAAACCAGGGTGTAGAGTAGCTAGTAGCGTGCTTTAGGAATTGGAGGTGTGTTAACCTTGTTAGTAATGGTTGCTGAATCCATAAAGTAGGTATATATGCTGAACCATTCTGTACCGTATATTCAAATACATTGAACCGACATATAGTTTGCCAGTCCCGGTGTGAGATTGGTGAGTTTGTGTAAAGCAGACATAGAAACACAACATGGTGGCAGTGCTGTGAATTTGAAGAGCACGGGACGTTGCCACAGACAGGATTTGGTATGATACAGAGGCTGTGTGTACATCGAAACCCCGGGAAGCACAGTCCCCTTAGAGACAGCGCTTTCAGAACAGTGAGTACTCGACTTATGGACTAGGCCAGATCGGTGGTTAATGGGAGCAACAAATTGGTTAGAGTCTTGCTGCGCAATCAGTTCTGATTTGGGCAGGAAAAGCTTCAGGGTCCACGGGTGCCATTGTTGTGCAGAAGACAAAAGGCTGCCCACTCCAAAGTAGCTGAGTTTCAAACTTTTTTAAATATATATTTTCATTAGAGTTTTATAAAAAACTTTTTAACCAAAATGCAACAAATCTTTAAAAGCACAACTGATACAGTACAGAATAAACATTTCTGCAAATTAAGAACAGAGAAAGTCAGGCTAAATTCGGAACAACTGCCCTTAAAAACTATTGCCTCTATTTATAGAAGGGATCAATCAGAAAATGGGGCTCGGGGAAAGAGGATAAGGCCAAATAAACATGATAGGATAACATGTCAAGATGCACTCCATTATGTATAGTGAGATCAGGACTGGAGATATAGCTCATGGGAAACCTTACATGCACATTGTAATTTGGAGCTGTAGAGAGTCTTGGTAGAGTCCCCAACATTCCTTCCATCACATGGCTGACCAAGAATCTCTCGTGCTCTTACCACCCACCATTGGTGCATGTTGGAATGATTTGCAGTTTGATACTGAACCTGTCTGGCTGCGTTATGAACCTACCTTCCTTCACTATCCAGCCTGGGGTGGGACGTAAACCCAGAGTTTTTGGCTCTGTGGCAGGGAGACTACCCACTGTGACACAAGACCTTCACCTCAAGCTCCGGTTAAGGGTCATTTCACAGAGCTGCCGGGCAAAGTGATTCCCTTTGCCACATGGCGCGCCAACCAGCTGAATGGAGGCGGCCTCCCTGCGGGGTCCAGTGGGCTGACGGAGCTGGAGGCTCCATGCCACAGAGAGAGAGGGCCACAGACAGGGAACGTCTGTGGTCCTGACCATCTCTCCAGAGGTTTGCCCCAATGACCCTGGGCCCACTGAATATCTCATTTCTTTTTCACTTGCCTGTTGGAGACTTAAGGTCTCATGGATGCCTCCTCTCCTATTGGCACTGCTGAGGCTTCAGAGTTGCCAGCCCTGTGGTTAGGCCAGCATCCTTCATCGGACAGTGGGCCTGCAGATGGTCACTGTGGGTGGACTGCAGCGGTTCAAGGCGGAGGCTCACCACCAGCTTCTCAATGGCAATTAGGAATGGGTAATAAATACTGACCTTGCCACCAATGTCTGCATTTCGTGCAAGAATTAAAAAAATTAGGTAGTTGCCTCTGATAAAATCATAGAATCCCTACAGTGCAGAATGAGGCTATTCGGCCCATCGAGTCTGTATCGACCCTCCGAAAGAGCACCCTGCCCAGGTCCAATGCTCGCACCCCTCCCCCATCCACCTCATCTCAATCACGTAACCTGACCTGCACATCCCTGTACTCTAAGGGACAATTTAGTATCGCCAATCCACCGTAAATGGCTGTGTTGGTTCCACTGTGGCAAATGTAGGATCAGGAACCACGTTTCTTCCCTGATGTCAAGGTCCAGATGCCCGGGGGGGGGGGGGGGGGGGGGGGGGGGGCAGTGACCTTTCCCAGGCCACTGAGGGTGGGCTTGGAGACTGAGGAGAAAATAAAACCAGCAAAACAATTGTCAGGCAAGCTTCTTCCTGCCTCTTTCCGTCTTTCTGGCTGGGGGAGGGTTTGGGAATAATCTGGCCAAACCACATGGCAGCGGTAGAAAGGCAATTAAAGTATTAAAGGATGAAATTGAAGGAGATTGTACACCTGTAATGTCTGCTCATAAACAGTGGACAGATCTTCAACACAGTAGCTTGGAGAAGGTGGGTTAACAGCAGGAAGTCATTGAGACCTGCAACTTTAATGCATTCGTTCTAATAATTATTCATTGTAAAATGTCAGAGGCCAATCATATCAAAAGCTTGCGATAACAGGAACAGGTCAAAGGGTGTTTATTACAAGGGGATTCGATTATAAAAATAGGGAAGTGTTGCTGCATTTGCAAAGGGGACATAGTGAGATCGCATGTGGAGTACTGCGTACAGCTTTGTTCTCCTCACTTAAAAAGGGATATTCTTGCATTAGAAACAATTCAGAGGTTCACCAGGCTGATTCCTGGGATGAAGGGGTTATCTTATGAGGAAAGGTCGACCAGGTTGGACCTACACCCATTGAAGGTTAGAAGAATGAGAGGTGATCTTATTGAACCATACAATAACCTAAGAGGACTTGACAGAGTGGACACTGAAAGAGTGTTTCCTCCCTTGTAGGGGAGGCTAGAACTAGGGGACATAGTTTAAAAATTAGGGGTCTTTCATTTGAGACAGAAAAAGGGAGAAGTGTTTTCACTCAGAGGATCATCTGTGAAATTCTTCTGCCGAGAGAGTGGTCGAGGCTGGGTCATTGAATATATTAAAGGCTGAGTTAGATAAATTTTGATCGTCACGTCAATGGTTATGGGATGGGGGGCAATCACGAAAGCGGAGTTGAAGCAACAATCAGATCAGCCATGACCTGATCGAATGGCAGAGCAAGCGCGAAGGGCCGAATTGCCTCCTCCTAATCCTACTTCTTGAGTTCTTGAGGCTGCTGTGGTCTTGGCAAGGACATTTCTAGCAGTTCCAGCAGGAGACTTTCACAATTCAAAGGGGCTACAGGCCGTCCCTGCCTCCTTTAAATTTTCTTCAGACGTAGCTCCCCCAAGTTATTGTGTCACAAATCTTGACACAGCCACTGTGGAAACTGCCAGGGGTCCCTTCAATTGCATGCTCAATTGTGATCCCGACAGACCAGCTTGTCCACCATCTGAGTTCCTGATTGGATATCTTCCAGAAGGTTTATCCCACTACTTGTGTATCCGGGACACAATTGTACGCCCACTCACCCACCCCCCCAGGTTGGAATTGTCGTAAATTCCCCAAGTGGCCTTCCGTCTGAAATTTTACAGGAGGTGAGTGAGGCGTGGGGTTGACATCCCACCCTTGCTCCAACTGAGGCCCATAAGTAACCAATTAATGGCTGCCTGAGAGCAGCTTCCAGGCCCAGCATCAATTTTGAGGATGGTGGGAGGAATTAAAGGATTGGGGAGTGAAGTCCAGCCAATCACCCTTGCGCAAGCCTCGTGTGGGAAAGAACGAGCGGGTGACAGCCCCATTACTGGCCCCATTTCTAACTCGGACACCCCTCCCAAAGTCTGACCCCCCCCCCCCCCCCCGCCCCACCCCCACCTCCTCTTTATCACCCAAGAGGTTTCCTGGCCGTCTGATAATTTTTCTCCAGGGCTACACACAGCAGTGTTCCAGAGATTGATCTTCAATGCCTGGAGACTCCAGGCCAATCCTGAAGGATTGGCAGCACTGAGTTGACTAAACTTAGCTCTTCTGCAGTCTTGGGGGTATTGTGTTCTTTTGACATTGACTATTTTTCAAATGTGAACTATTATACCCAGCTCAAAAATACATCAAAATTTCATACATAAAAGCGGCAATAGCTGGAAATTTTAATTTCATCTGAATTTTCAGAATTTTACCCATCAGAGACAGTATGGTGAGGGTTCCAGTGTCTCACTGAAGATAGAATCATAGAAGAATCATAGAAGTTTACAGCATGGAAACAGGCCCTTCGGCCCAACCAGTCCACGCCGCCCAGTTTTTACCATTAAGCTAGTCTCAGTTGCCCGCACTTGGCCCATAACCCTCTATACCCATCTACCTATTTACAACCTAGATTTATGTGTGATATTTTTCTCTCTGAATTTAAAAAAATAAATAAATTTAGAGTACCCAATTCATTTTTTCCTAATTAAGGGGCAATTTAGTGTGGCCAATCCACCTAGCCTGCACATCTTTGGGTTGTGGGGGCGAAACCCACGCAAACACGGGGAGAATATGCAAACTCCACCGGGACAATGACCCAGAACCGGGATTGAACCTGGGACCTCTGCGCCATGAGGCAGCAGTGCTAACCACTGCGCCACCATGCTGCCCTCTTTCTCTCTGAATTTCTATTGTGTAAACTTGATTCTCACGACGTTGTGGAACAGTAAGCCCATGAACTAAACTACACTTCCAATGAAAAATAACAGATGAGAATGACTCATTCATTACCAGTGTCTTCGAGGGGCGGAGGTGGGGGGGGGGGGGGGGGGGGGGGGGGGGGGAGAGAACACATCTCATTAAGAAAGAGTCAAATGACATGAGGTCACCCTTGACTCAACACAATATGACTGAAATAAAATGATTGTAGAACCGCTTGGAGAGAGACCCGAGCATTCATTCTTACCTAAACTTGAGGAATAGTTAGAAGGCACATACCCGGCCTTCAATGCCAAGGTTCTCAGGTCCAGAATCCATTGGTCTGAAGTTGGTCCATTTTAATTTGTAGTGGCACTTTGTTTTGAACAAATGTGAACATGCAGCAGTGCAAGAGCAACCCCCCCTTTCCTGCGTGAGGTTGCCATGAGCTTTCACACCGTATGTTTACTCAGACTATTACTGAGCGCCGTCGCAATTTAAACACACACAGCCAGCTTGATAAAATCTGCTCTAATAAACTAAGCCCTGAGCCACCTTATCTCCACTGTTGTTTGTTCCTGCTTCTCAATTCCTGTTTGTCCGTGTGCTCAATCTCAAATCAAAGTCAAAAGTGTTTACCATCAATCAGTGGGGTGTTAGAAACAGATAATCCTTGTTTAAACTGCTCTGGTTTGAAATAACAAAGGGTGAATGGGTCGAGGGCCCCAATGCCATCTACCTTTTAGCTTTTGGTGAAGAAAAACAAAACAAATGTCTGGAAGTGTCTTACACTTGTGGTTTCTGGGAGTGAGCAGGCCATAAAATGTAACAAAGGCACTCCATGTGGGAAAACATTAAGATGAGACATAACTTGTTTATGAAGTGTTAACTGAACTCCAATTATAACATAATAAATGTTTTACTCATTCATTTATTATAATGTATTATGTTGTTTCAACCAAGTTAGAGCACTGCTAAAGAGAGTGAAAGGTGGCTTCCGAAACTATACAAATTAAAGACAGTAAATGGCTATTATGATGTCTTGACTACAGGATAAGACTCCCTTGATTGAGAATGGGACAAAACAAAGTTGCAAGGCTTAAACTGTGATGCCAAAAGCAGGTAAGCAGTTCCCATATTACATCATTTGGGGAGATCTCAGTTGATTTAATATTTCCTCCAAAGCCTGAGTTTCAGCCATCAAACAGGCTTCCAACCATGGCAAGCAATATTTACAATGGTGTTTGCACGTGGGCACGATTCTCCCAAAAGGGAACAAAGTCCTCCAGCACGTCGTTTAGCTGTGTGTTTCCCAGCGCTGGGAAACACATGACTATTCAATGCGACTCGCGTTGTGTAAGGGACTAGAGCGGGGAAGGAAATAGCCCCTTTTTGTACAGTGGGAGCTTCGTTTGCAATCAGAAGCAAACCCCGACCCCCCAGCCCAAACGCACTGTGGGAGGGTTCCCAGCATGCCCCCCCCCCCCCCGCACCCCCTCAACATCCCCACAGGGCACCCCCAGCCCAATCACCTGCATGAAAAAATGCCAGCTTGGCACCTTGGCAGTGCTAACCTAGCATAGAACATAGAACATAGAACATTACAGCGCAGTACAGGCCCTTCGGCCCTTGATGTTGCGCCGACCTGTGAAACCACTCTAAAGCCCATCTACACTATTCCCTTATCGTCCATATGTCTATCCAATGACCATTTGAATGCCCTTAGTGTTGGCGAGTCCACTACTGTTGCAGGCAGGGCATTCCACACCCTTACTACTCTCGGAGTAAAGAACCTACCTCTGACATCTGTCCTATATCGATCTCCCCTCAATTTAAAGCTACGTCCCCTCGTGCTGGACATCACCATCCGAGGAAAAAGGCTCTCACTGCCCACCCTATCCAATCCTCTGATCATCTTGTATGCCTCAATTAAGTCACCTCTAATCCTTCTTCTCTCTAACGAAAACAGCCTCAAGTCCCTCAGCCTTTCCTCATAAGATCTTCCCTCCATACCAGGCAACATTCTGGTAAATCTCCTCTGCACCCTTTCCAATGCTTCCACATCCTTCCTATAAAGCAGCGTCCAGAATTGCACGCAATACTCCAAATGCGGCCGCACCAGAGTTTTGTACAGCTGCAACATGACCTCATGGCTCCGAAACGCAATCCCTCTACCAATAAAAGCTAACACACCATACGCCTTCTTAACAACCCTCTCAACCTGGGTGGCAACTTTCAGGGATCTATGTACATGGACACCGAGATCTCTCTGCTCATCTACACTGCCGAGAATCTTACCATTAGCCCAGTACTCTGTCTTCCTGTTATTCCTTCCAAAATGAATCACCTCACACTTTCCTGCATTAAATTCCATTTGCCACCTCTCAGCCCAGCACTGCAGCTTATCTATGTCCCACTGTAACTTGTAACATCCTTCCACACTGTCCACAACTCCACCGACTTTAGTGTCATCTGCAAATTTACTCACCCATCTTTCTACGCCCTCCTCCAGGTCATTTATAAAAATGACAAACAGCAGTGGCCCCAAAACAGATCCTTGTGGTACACCACTAGTAACTGGACTCCAGTCTGAACATTTCCATCAACCACCACCCTTTGTCTTCTTCCAGCTAGCCAATTTCTGATCCAAACTGCTAAATCACCCTGAATCCCATGCCTCTGTATTTTCTGCAGTAGCCTACCATGGGTAACCTTATCAAACGCTTTACTGAAATCCATATACACCACATCAACTGCTTTACCCTCATTCACCTGTTTGGTCACCTTCTCAAAGAACTCAATGAGGTTTGTGAGGCACGACCTACCCTTCACAAAACCGTGTTGACTATCTCTAATCAAATTATTCCTTTCCAGATGATTATACATCCAATCTCTTATAAACCTTTCCAAGACTTTGCCCACAACAGAAGCAAGGCTCACTGGTCTATAGTTACCGACCGGGGTTGTCTCTACTCCCCTTCTTGAACAAAGGGACAACATTTGCTATCCTCCAGTCTTCTGGCACTATTCATGTAGACAAAGATGACTTAAAGATCAAAGCCAGAGGCTCAGCAATCTCCTCCCTAGCTTCCCAGAGAATCCTAGGATAAATCCCATCCGGCCCAGGGGACCTATCTATTTTCACACTTTCCAGAATTGCTAACACCTCCTCCTTATGAACCTCAAGCCCTTCTAGTCTAGTAGCCTGAATCTCAGTATTCTCCTCGATAACATTGTCTTTTTCCTGTGTGACTACTGACGAAAAATATTCATTAAGCACCTCTCCTATCTCCTCGGACTCCAAGCACAACTTCCCACTGTCCTTGACTGGCCCTACTCTTACCCTAGTCATTTGTTTACTCCTGACATATCTATAGAAAGCTTTAGGGTTATCCTTGATCTTACCTGCCAAAGACTTCTCATGTCCCCTCCTGGCTCTTCTTAGCTCTCTCTTTAGATCCTTCCTAGCTAACTTGTAACTCTCAAGCGACCTAACTGAACCTTCATGTTTCATCTTTATATAAGCCTCCTTCTTCCTCTTGACAAGTGTTTTGACTGCTTTAGTAAACCACGGTTCCCTTGCTCGACCACTTCCTCCCTGCCTGACAGGTACCTACTTATCAAGGACATGCAGTAGCTGTTCCTTAAACAAGCTCCACATTTCCATTGTGTCCATCCCCTGCAGTTTTCCTCTCCATCCCATGCATCCTAAGTCTTGCCTCATCGCATCATAATTGCCTTTCCCCCCAGATATAACTCTTGCCCTGTGGTATATACCTATCCCTTTCCATCACTAAAGTAAACGTAATCGAATTGTGGTCACTATCACCAAAGTGCTCACCTACCTCCAAATCTAACACCTGTCTTGGTTCATTACCCAGTACCAAATTCAATATGGCCTCGCCTCTCGTTGGCCTATCTACATACTGTGTCAGGAAATCCTCCTGTAAACATTGGACAAAAACAGACCCATCTAAAGTACTCGAACTATAGCGTTTCCAGTCAATATTTGGAAAGTTAAAGTCCCCCATAACAACTACCCTGTTGCTTTCGCTCCTATCCAGAATCATCTTTGTAATCCTTTCCTCTACATCTCTGGAACTTTTCGGAGGCCTATAGAAAACCCCTAACAGGGTGACCTCTCCTTTCCTGTTTCTAACCTCAGCCCATACTACCTCAGTAGACGGGTCCTCATCAAACGTCCTTTCTGCCACCATAATACTGTCCTTGACTAACAATGCCACCACTCCCCCTCTTTTACCACCTTCCCTGAGCTTACTGAAATATCTAAACCCCGGCACCTGCAACAACCATTCCTGTCCCTGCTCTATCCATGGGCGGGATTCTCCGCAATCGGCAATCAGTCCGGAATCCTCCGCATCTTGAGAGGCCGAGTCCTAACCTTGAGGGGCTAGGCCCACGACGGAATGATTTCCGCCCTGCCAGCCGGTGGGAAAGGCCTTTGGTGCCCCGCCAGCTGGCGCGAAACTGACTTTGCCGTGCGGTGCATGCACGGGAGCGTCAGCGACCGCTCACGGCATCCCCGCGCATGCCGCCTTGGATGCCCACCCCCAGGACCCCGGAGCCCGCCCACGCCGCCTTGTCCCGCCGGTAAGAGAGGTGGTTTGATTCTCGCCGGCGGGACAGGCATTCCAGCAGCGGGACTTCGGCCCATCGCGGGCCGGAGAATCGCCGGGGGGAGGCCCGCCAACCGGCGCGACGCGATTCCCACCCCCACTGAATATCCGGTGCCGGAGAATTCGGCAACTGGCGGGGGCGGGATTCACGCCAGCCCCCGGCGATTCTCCGACCCGGCGGGGGGGGGGGGGGGGGGTCGGAAAATCCCGCCCATTGTCTCCGAAATGGCCACGACATCAAAGTCCCAGGTACCAACCCATGCCGCATGTTCACCCACCTTATTCCGGATGCTCCTGGCATTGAAGAAGACACACTTTAAACCACCTTCCTGCCTGCCGGTACAATCCTGCAACTTTGAAACCTTGGGCGTCATTCTCCGACCCCCCAGAGGGTCGGAGAATGCCCGTTGGCCGCCGTGAATCCCGCCCCCGCCGAAGTCTCCGAAGGGAGAAAAGTCGGCGGGGCATTAATGGCGCCGCTGCCGCGGAGAATGTCACGGGTCTGCGCAAAGCAGCCGATTTTCGGGTCTGTGCCGGGGTGGAGGTTGGGGGTGGGGGTCCGTGCCGGGGTGGAGGTTGGGGGAAGTCCGTGCTGGGGTGGAGGTTGGGGGTTGGGGGGGGTCCGTGCCGGGGTGGAGGTTGGGGGGGGGTCCGTGCCGGGGTGGAGGTTGGGGGTGGGGGTCCGTGCCGGGGTGGAAGTTGTGGGTTGGGGGGGGTCCGTGCTGGGGTGGAGGTTGGGGGGTGTCCGTGCTGGGGTGGAGGTTGGGGGGGTCCGTGCTGTGGTGGAGGTTGGGGGTTGGGGGGGGTCCGTGCTGGGGTGGAGGTTGGGGGTTGGGGGGGGGGTCCGTGCTGGGGTGGAGGTTGGGGGTTGGGGGGGGTCCGTGCTGGGGTGGAGGTTGGGGGTTGGGGGGGTCCGTGCCGGGGTGGAGGTTGGGGGGGGGGTCCGTGCCGGGGTGGAGGTTGGGGGGGGGGGGTTCGTGCTGGGGTGGAGGTTGGGGGGGGGTCCGTGCCGAGGAGGGTGATGGGAGGGCAAGTGAGTTGGTTCACCTGGCCAGGTGCCAGCCTCCAACAGTTGGACCCATGCGGTCCATGCCACCTGGCTGGGGGGAGGAGGGGATATGGGCAATGATGACATGTCGCCGTTCCCCTCCCCCCCCCACCAGGCCGTCATGTTTTCAGATCATCCAGCGATGTTGGCCGCCGTGGTGGCAGCCGCTCATGTCTATGTTGCCCTGGATGAGGAGGAGGAGGAGGAGGAGGAGGAGGAGCGTGCCAGAGAGGCAGCGCAGGCTGCCGCAGAGGGGCAGGCGGCAGCCGCCCAGGCTGGAGGGACACCTGACCGACAGGACGAGGAGGGAGAGGTGGACGTCGCGGCCCCACGGCAACGGAGGCACCCGAGGGCGCCCCGTGTGTACCGGCCCCGGCAGTCATACCAGGACCTCACGGACCGGGAATGCAGGAGGAGACTCCGGATGAGCCGGGAAACCGTGGCACACATCTGCCACCTGCTGGCACACCTGTCACCGCGTGGCACTGGCGGGGGACACCCTCTCCCCGTGTCCGTCAAGGTTACGGTGGCCCTGAACTTTTATGCAACGGGGTGCATCCGGGCAGTGACAGATGCCCTTTATGCCATGGCGCACCGTTACATCCACTTCCCCGTGGACCGGGCCAGCCAAGATGCCCGGGCCGTGGGCTTCTCTGCCGTGGCCGGGTTCCCCATGGTCCAGGGCGCGATCGATGGGATGCACGTCGCCGTGCGGCCACCTGCAGATAACAGGGCCGTGTTCACTAATAGGAAGGGGACCTATTCGATGAACGTACGGGTGGTCTGCGACCACCGCATGATGATCCTGCACGTCTGCGCCCGTCACCCAGGCAGTGTACACGACTCATTCGTGTTGTCGCGGTCATCCATCCCCGGCATGTACGAGGGACGCCATCCCCGGCTGAGGGGCTGGTTGCTGGGCGACAGGGGCTACCCATTGCGATCGTGGCTGATGACGCCTATACGGAGGCCACGCAATGAAGCGGAGAACCGCTACAATGATGCCCATGTAGCGACAAGGGGAGTGATCGAGAGGTGCTTTGGCGTGCTGAAGATGCGTTTCAGGTGCCTGGACCTCTCTGGGGGCGCCCTCCAGTATCGGTCAGATAGGGTCGGCCGCATCATTGTGGTGTGCTGCGTCCTGCACAACATAGCCCAGCAGAGGGGCGATGTGCCGCAGGCAGAGGAGGGCGGAGTGGAGGAGCAGCAGGAAGAGGCACAGTCCTCCCCAGATGAGGGGGAAGGGGGTAATGGTCAGGGCAGACAGGGTAGACACAGGCGGGTGGCTGTCCACCATTACCGGCTGGCCCAGCGGGCACGGGACAGACTGATAGCCGCCCGCTTCACTGACTAGATGGGCGTGGGAATCGGGTAGTATGGCCACAGACCGCACACCATGGCAACAGCTGACCACCCACACCCCCCACCCATCCACCCACCCAGCACCCTCACCCCCCCTCCCCAACCCCACCCACCCCACCCGCATGCACACCACCCCCCCCCCCATTGCCGATCCACCGGCGGCACAACGGGCCGGGCTCACACAGTTGCGGGTGGACGCGTGTCTATCGCAGGCCATGGAGGATGATGACAACCCGCCCTGCGATGAGCTCCTGGCTCTACATCGTTGGACTATGTCTGACCCATGGCCACAGTACCACCATCCACCCGGACCATCCCTGCATGCGGCTGTGACACTGCAGCGCACGGTCCCGTCCTCTGCCCGGGGGATGTTGATGGCGGCCCAGGGGGAAGGGGGCAGACTCACCTGGGGCTGAGGTAAGACCATCCCTCACACACACACTTGCGCTCAACGTACATGACACGCCCGCACACTTTGGACAGAGCACAAAGGCAGCTTCGGTAGGTGTAACATTGACTTTAATAACCAAAGGAGTTCATGCACGTGCCCTAGCCCCTAAAACTCATCTGTGCCCTGCACCCGTGCCAACTTACTCAGTGTCTAATTGTTTACCCAGACGGTACAGCAGAACTGGAGGTGGACACCTGTGATTCCTGCCCTCTGACACTGGATCCCTTTGGCGGCCGTTTCCTGGGGCGTCCTGGCCTAGATGGGCCAGGCTGCGGCCCGGGCGACTGGGATGGCGAGCTGCCAGCCTGTCCTGCCCGTTGCCCACCCGATGCACCTGGGACGGAAGGGGGGGAGTCCGAGGTGTCGCGGTGTACCGGGACCTCCCCTACAGAGGGAGCCGGGACGGACCACACCACCTCCTCCTCCCTCGGGGTGCCCGATGGCCCCCAGGCCTCTACATGGGTGGGGGATGCGAACGGACTGGCCATCCGACGCCCCCCCGACATCTGGCGCTGCCAGTCCTGGAGGCCCGTGCTGGTATCGACAGGGGTCTGCAGGTTTGCAGCCATGGAGCCCAGGGTGTTTGCAAACCCTGTCTGTGACAGTGCGACGCCGGCTCGCACATGGCCACTGGCGCCGATGCCCTCAGCAATGGCCTGCTGAGACTGGGCCATGGCCTGCAGAGACTGGGCCATGGCCTGCTGAGACTGGGCCATGGCCTGCTGAGACTGGGCCATGGCCTGCAGAGACTGGGCTATGGCGTTGAGCGCCTCTGCCATCTGGCGCTGGCACTGGCTCATGGCGTCCTGTGAGAGGGCAGCCATTTCCTGGGCCACAGACGCCGCCTGCACGGAAGGCCCCAGGCCTCGCAAACCGTTCCCCATGTCTGACACAGTCGCAACCATTGCCTCCACCGCGGACGCCACCCGTGCGGTGTCAGCCTGGGTGGCACGCATGACCGGGACCACTCCCAGCTCCTGGACGTGGGTGGACTCCTCCACCTGCGACCGCAGCCGCCGCAAGCCGCCCGTCACCCTCTTCGCTCGTCTCCGGGTCGGTGGTTGCATCGGATCTATGTGTGGGTGTGGTAACTGCAGGAACCCGGGATCCATCTGGGCGGCAGATGTTCGCTTGGCCTGGGCTGTCCTCCGACCGCCCGGTCCCTCTGCTGCTCCTACCTCCACCTGCTGTACCGGGACGGCTGTGTTGTGCGCACCAGTGAGTGTACCAGACGCCTCATCACTAAAGTGCCCAACCGTGGTGAGTGTTTCTGCGATGGTGGAGGGTGTTGGTGACAGCAGTGGCGTTGTGTCGTGCTCTTCGTCCCGCTCTGAGTCCATGGCACTTTGGGGTGGGGGTTCGTCTCCACCCATCCACTCTGAGTCACTGTCCGGCATTTCGTCTTCCTGGGTAGTGCTGTCCCGGGTAGTGCTGTCCCGGGTAGGGGTGTCCTGGGTAGTGGTGTCCTGGGTAGTGGTGTCCTGGGTAGTGGTGTCCTGGGTAGTGGTGTCCTGGCTCGGATGTGACGGGGGCCTGTGGCTGCCCCCCTCATCGCTGGGTGGTCGCTCCCGCACGTGACGGGGGTCTCGTCTCCCTGTTGCTCCAGGTCTCTCCGTCTCCCGTGGTGTGCGAGGGGCATCCTGCGGGCGTCGCATGCTGGAGGGTCCGGGTCTCTCCGTCTCCCGTGGTCTCCGAGGGGCATCCTGCGGGCGTCGCACGCTGGAGGGTCCGGGTCTCTCCGTCTCCCGTGGTCTCCGAGGGGCATCCTCCGGGCGTCGCATGCTGGAGGGTCCGGGTCTCTCCGTCTCCCATGGTCTCCGAGGGGCATCCTGCGGGCGTCGCATGCTGGAGGGTCCGGGTCTCTCCGTCTCCCGTGGTCTCCGAGGGGCATCCTGCGGGCGTCGCATGCTGGAGGGTGCGGGTCTCTCCGTCTCCTGTGGTCTCCGAGGGACATCCTGCGGGCGGTGTGCATCTGCGGGGATGGGTGCCTGGACGTTTGGTCCTGCGATACACAATGAAGCATGCATGGTTAGACATCAGGCAGTGATCAGGTGATACGGGGGAGGGGCATATAGGGGAGGGGGGATATGGGGACGGGCTGTCGGTGGCTCACTTGCTGGTGGGCTCCCGACCTCGGCATCAGCAACCTCCCGGTCCTCAGGTCCGCCAGCCAGTTCCAGGGCCCTTTCCTCGTGTACGGTCAGTGGCCTCTCATCAGCGGGCCCTCCTCCAGTCCTCACATGCTCCCTATTGTTGTGTGCGCGCTTCTCCTGTAGGGGGGGGGGGCTGGTGGTGGCAGGGCTAAAAGGCAACAGTGTTAGGCAGGTATATGAATGCATGCCATCGGTTGCGCATGCATTGCAGAGGTTAAGGTTAGGGCTGGTTTCACTTAGGGATATGGGGGATATGGGGGAGGGGGGATATGGGGGAGGGGGGATATGGGGGATATGGGGGAGGGGGGATATGGGGGAGGGGGGATATGGGGGAGGGGGGATATGGGGAGGGGGGATATGGGGGATATGGGGGGGATATGGGGGAGGGGGGATATGGGAGAGGGGGGATATGGGGGAGGGGGGATATGGGGGAGGGGATATGGGGGAGGGGGGATATTGGGGAGGGGGGATATGGGGGATATGGTGGAGGGGGGATATGGGGGAGGGGGGATATGGGGGAGGGGGGATATGGGGGAGGGGATATGGGGGAGGGGGGGATATGGGGGAGGGGGGATATGGGGGAGGGGGGATATGGGGGATATGGGGGAGTGGGGATATGGGGGATATGGGGGAGGGGGGATATGGGGGAGGGGGGATATGGGAGAGGGGGGATATGGGGGAGGGGGGGATATGGGGGAGGGGGGATATGGGGAGGGGGGATATGGGGGAGGCTCACCCTACCTGCTCTGACGAGGTCGTTCACCTTCTTGTGGCACTGGGTGCCTGTCCGTGGTGTCAGGGCCACAGCGGTGACGGCCTCTGCCACTTCCCTCCACAGACGCCGGCTGTGGCTTGGGGCAACTCTGCGGCCGTGCCCGGGATACAGGGCGTCCCTCCTCTGCTCCACCGCGTCCAGGAGCGCCTCCACATCGCGTGACTCGAACCTCGGGGCTGAGCGACGGCCAGCCATTCAGTCGGGTGTTGCGGTCGGGTGTTCCGGTCGGGTGGGGGGGAGCAGCGCGGCCTTATGAGCCGTCACGCCGTGCAGCGCGTATGACGCTGCACGGCGTGAACCACTGCGCAAGCGCGGATCCCGTTATGTCGCTGCTAGCCCATTTCGGGCCGGAGACTATCGACCCATTTTTCCGACGTGACGTAAGTCGGATTTGCGCCGTTTTTTGCGCCGATCGGCGGACTTTCCGCCGATAACGGAGAATTTCGCCCCTTATTCATGACCTCACTACTCTCAACCTCCTGTAAACTGGAGCTACAATTCAGGTTCCAAAGCCCCTGCTGAACTAGTTTAAACCCTCCCGAAGAGCATTAGCAAATTTCCCCCCCAGGATATTGGTACCCCTCTGGTCCAGGTGTAGACCATCCCGTTTGTAGAGGTCCCACCGACCCCAGAATGAGCCCCAATTATCCAGAAATCTGAAACCCTCCCTCCTGCACCATCCCTGTAGCCACGTGTTCAACTCCTCTCTCTCCCTATTCCTCGTCTCGCTATCACGTGGCATGGGTAACAGCCCAGAGATAATGGGCGAAATTCTCCGTTCCCCCCGCCGGGTCGGAGAATTGCCAGGGGCTGGTGTTAATCGCGCTCCTGCCGGTTGCCGAAGTCTCCAGCACCGGAGATTCGGCGGGGGCGGGAATCGGGCCGCGCCGGTTGGCGGGCCCCCCCCCCGCGCAATTCTCCAGCCCGGATGGGCCGAAGTCCCGCCGCTAAAATGCCTGTCCCTCCGGCGTAAATTAAACCACCTACCTTACCGGCGGGACAAGGCGGCGCGGGCGGGCTCCGGGGTCCTGGGGGGGGGGGATCTGGCCCCGGGGGGTGCCCCCAAGGTGGCCTGGCCCGCGATCGGGGCCCATCGATCCGCGGGCGGGCCTGTGCCATGGGGGCACTCTTTCCCTTCCGCCTCCGCCACGGTCTCCACCATGGCGGAGGCAGAAGAGACTCCCTCCACTACGCATGCGTGGGAATGCTGTCAGCACCGCTGACGCTCCCGCGCATGCGCCGCCCGGAGATGTCATTTCCGCGCCAGCTGGCGGGGCACCAAAGGCCTTTTCCGACAGCTGGCGGGGCGGAAATTCGTCCGGCGCGGACCTAGCCCCTTAAGCTTGGGGCTCGGCCCCCAAAGATGCGGAGCATTCCGCACCTTTGGGGCGGCGCGATGCCCGTCTGATTTGCGCCGTTTTGGGCGCCAGTCGGCGGACATTGCGCCGTTTCGGGAGAACTTCGCCCAATAACTGTGTTTGTCCTAGATCTAAGTTTCCACCCTAGCTCCCTGAATTCCTGCCTTACATCCCTATTCTTTTTCCTACCTATGTCGTTGGTACCTATGTGGACCACAACTTGGGGCTGCTCCCCCTCCCCCTTAAGGATCCCGAAAACACGATCCGAGACATCACGCACCCTGGCACCTGGGAAAGCCACCTGGGCACTGCTGGGGTGCCAGGCTGGCATTGCGAAGGTGCCCGGGTGGCACCAGCAGTGCCAGGGCACCACCCTGCCCTAAGGGAATGCAGCTGGAAGCCTGTGGTCCCCTGGGAAACACCCATGAATGCCGTTCCGTCTGCTCCCAGTTTGAATGGCGCTTGCCCAAGGTCTTCAAGGTGAAGGGAATGAATCCCAAGGCCTGACTCTAATATGCAGATTTGCTAAAAAATGGTCCCACGATCCAATGTCTCGCGAGATTGCGTTGGATCTTGCGAGGCGTTGCAAACCGGGTAGATCCCGGGAGTGGGGTCTGCCAGCTTTCATCGGCCAAGCTGCGCCCCTGCAAGCTCCTTTTCTGGTGCAACATGTCCACTGGAATGTGCCCACTGTTTTTAAAGGGAAATTTAAGTCTGGAGTAAGCATTTATGAATGGCCTGGTCCATTTGGGTGTGTTATGCATCTATAGAACCATAGAAATGATATAGCAGGGAACCATAGAAATGATATAGCTGGGCCCATCTTGTCCATGTCAACCTCAAAGGTACCCAGGTATCCATTCTAATCACATCTTCCTGCACACGGCCCTTAGCCCTGCAGCTTACAGCACTTAAGATGCAGATCCAGGTGCTTTTTAACAGAGTGTAAGGTCGATACCTCCACCACCAGCTCAGGCAGCAAATTCTGGACACCACCATTCTTTGCGTACAGACATTTTTCCTCATGTCCCCTCCAATCCTTCTGAATCTCTTGAATTAATTTACTTTGTCTGGCAGAAGTGGGCAAAATGTGACCAAATGACATAACCTAGGTGATTTACTGGAAGCGTGTCCAACAGGTATCACTAAGTAGAGCTGCACCAGTCACTGAATACAATGGAAGTACTCAGAATAAATGTTCTTTTAAAAATGGCTGGCTCTGACAAAGTAGACTGGAAAATAACAGATCATGTTACACTGCTCATTTGTTACACTGGTCACAATGGGCATTCGAGACAACACTACTTGTATCCCCAGACCAGTCCGATTTCACCCCCATGGTAGCATTGTAATTGAAATAGAGCAGCTTACATTTGTATAGTGCTTGCAAGATATCTATCACCTCAAAGCCAATGGAGGAGTTTTGAAACATGTTGTAATTTCCGGATAGACTGCCGTCTGAAATGGCCTAGCAAGCCAGTCAGTTCAAGGACAGTCAAGGAGGGCAACAAATGCTGGCCCAGCCGATATCCCCGCAAAGAATAGATAAAAGAGAAAAGTTTAGGAGTGTCAAGCATTTAGGAAGTGCATGCCATGTGACTGCAGCAGACAGCAAAAGTGGTGCATGGATACTGTACTGCCACAATAAAATACTAAAGGAAATCCATCAATACCTCCCTTACCAGATGTGATGTCAAATCATTTTGAGAGGAACCTCCTGGTTTGTGGCGACGCTTTCTGGCAAATATTCGCTCCTCGACCAGCACCACAAAACAAATACTTAATCCATTCATCTCATTGCTGTTTTGAGGTTGGTTGCTGTCTGTCAACTAATGCGTTGGTGGGGTGGGGTGGGTCGAGCACATTTATTGCCTCAAGGCAAGACTTCTGCCCCTTTCTCAAGAGGGTGTACCTCCTTAGAGAGTTGCTGGCCAATTGGGTGGTCAGGTGCTCTGAGGTCCCAGTGGCGCCAGCAGGAACGATGGCCACTGTTGGGACTGTAGGCAGTCCCACCATGCCAAGGAGCCTAGCTAAGGCAGGGGATCTGGGATTTCAGAGAAGGGAGTGAAGGGTTGGTGAGGGGGTTAATTTCAAGTGGCCACGGGGGAGGGTGAAAGGGGAAAGTGACTTTTGAGAGGAGGGGGGCATCAGCCCGTGCAGCTAAAAATTCCAGGCTTCTTCTGCTACCAGCGAAATACTGGTGGCAGCGGGACAAGGCCATTAATTCGGCAAGTGGGTAGGCAGCGGTAAAGCCAGCCGTGGGATTTTACACAACCGCCACCTTCAAAATCAACAGCAGGTGAACAGAAAATCCAGCCCAATGCTTATCTGGTGCCAGCTAACTGTGAGGTGGTGGGTGAATACTGGGCGGGACTACCAACTTCAATGGTACATATTGGCTCCAAACAGGTGCAGGAATCTGACTCCGGCTGTTTCAGACAGCAGCAGAACTGCACCCGCAATTACTAAGCAAATCGTACAATGGGATTATCCAAGCTCAATGAAAGCTGCAGGTGACCCTTTATAGATCCATCAATTGGAATCCACAATCACAAAGCCCTTACTGCTGAGTTTCCATGGGCATTCTTCAAGGCCTGCAGGAAACGGCGCACTCGGCGTCATGTAAATTTTCTTTAAATGTTCCTGCATATTTCAGTTGTAAGATTTCCATCCATCAGGACAGGAAAATCAGTGCAGGGTGTAATTATTAAACAGCCTGTAGAATCACTGGTAACAGTACAGAGGAGGCCATTCGGTCCATTGTCTCTGTGGGAGTTCTCTGTAATTTTGCGTACCTCCATCAAATCTCCTCTCACCCTTCTCCAAGGAGCAGCCCCAGCCCCCATCTATTCACATAACTGAAGTCTGTCATCCCTGTAATCATTCTTGTAAATCTGTTCTGCAAGCTCCCCAATGCCATTTCTTCCTCCCTGAAGTGTGGTGCCCAGAATTGAACATAATACTCCAGTTGAGGCCCAACCAGTTTCACCAAGGTTCACCAGAGATTCCTTGCTTTTGTACTCTCTGCCTTTATAAAGAAAGCCCCGGATCCCATTAGCTTTGTTACCTTTATCTGACTCTGCCCTGCCACCTTGAATGATTTGTGCACATATACACTCAGATCCTCCCAGGCTGCCTGCTTTTTCTACTGCCGAGAGGATTTTGCGTTCTGTTTGTATACAATTTGTGCAAGTTTGCAGCCCCTTTTTGATCATTTGAACTGGCTGGCTCTTCAAATTCTGGCTGCACTTCAGCCTCATGCTCTGGAACTTTGGCTAATTGGTGTGGAGTTGGGGTAGGGCTGGGGTGCTGCAGGGCAGACGACTTGGTCATAAGCCTGCTTCTGGGCCTGGCCATGGTGGCCACTAATAGATCCAAGCAGCGGGCGGTTGAGGAGGTCATTAGAACCAACTGTCTGCCCTTCTTTATGCCCAAGTTCATGCCTCGGTCTCCCTGGAGTGGAGTGCACCGGTAATCTTGAGGCCTTCCATGCCGTGACACGTCGCATGGGCTGTTATGCATCATCAGCCCCAGGAACATATTTTTATTTCATTTGATAGGTTTCCTTTAAAGTCTTGTCTTTTTTTGTTTAAATACAGTTCCCCTTAAAGGGATGTCAACTTGTTTGTTAGTTAATTTGTCGATTTTAAAAATTGTTACTCAACAGCGCATACATTCAGGTCCCGCTGCTCCTGCACCCACTTTAGAATTGTACCCTTTATTTTATAACATCTTTGTTCCTCTGACCAAAATGTATCACTTCACACTTCCCTGCATTAAATTTCATCTGCAATGTGTTCGTCATTCCATCAGCCTGTCTAAGTCCTCTTGGAGTCTATCCTCCTCAAAGTTCACAATATTTCCAAGTTATGTGTCATCTGAAAATGTTGAAATTGTGCCATGCACACCCAAATCTGTATCATTAATATATATCAAAAAAAGCAGTGGTCCTAGTATCAACCCCCAGGGAACCCGACTATATATCTTCTTGCAATCAAATAGAACCAACCCATTCACCAGTACTGTCTGTTTCCTGTCACTCGGTTAACTTCATATCAATTCTGTCACTGTCCCTTTTATTCTATGGGATTCAACTTTGCAGTCAATTCTATTATGTGGCACCTTATCAAATGCCTTTTGGAAGTCTATGTACACCACATCAACCTCATTACCCACATTGACCCTCTTGTGCATCATCGACAGACTTAACAAATTAGTTAAATACAATCTGCCTTTGTAAATCCATGCTCTTTTTCTATAATCAATCCACATATGTCCAAGTGATTGTTAATTTTGTCCCAGATCATTGTTGTTTACAGCTTTTCTCATCACCAAGGTTAAACTGACTGACCTATATTCGCTTTATACCAGCCTTGGTAATGCAGGAAGGAAGGAAATGTTGCAAAACAGTCCAAATAAGGATGAAACAGGAGGTTAGTATATGAGTGTGAATCCTCCCAAATTTCGAGAAACTGATATTAGGATTTTCATCCAGATGCAATGGAAGCCATGACTAATTATGATAAATTATGATTATGAGATGTCTGTGTAAGATTGCATGGAAATTGGAAATGAAGAGCAGTCAGTGTCCTGTGTATGTCAATGTCAGGAAATAACTTCATGCCACACCTTAATTTCCAATATTCAATATCAACAATTTGCATTTACATTGCAACACATGAGCATTATCATCCAAACATTAATACCGAGCCCCAGAAGGAGATACCAGGACAAATGACCAAGAGCTCGAAAGAAGAGGTAAGTTTTAATGAATGTCTTATGGGATCAGAGAGAGGTAGAGAATTTGAAGGAGGGATTTCTTAAGTTCAAGACCTAAACTTCTGAAAACACGGCCGCCGATGGTAAAGTAGTTAAAATCCAGATTGTCAAAAGGGCGGATTTGGAAGGATGCAGCGTTCTTGGAATGTTAAAGGGCAGAAAATGAAACTCTGATTGTTTGCTGGATGTTTCCTGCTCCTGCAACACCCCCAGCCCAAAGTGTGTCCTGCTCCTGTGGCTCCCAAACCTCAGGGTGATTCCTGCTCCTGCTACACTCTGCCCCAAGGTGCTATCTGCTCCTGCAACACCTGCACCCTGAGGTGCTGTCTGCTCCTGCAGCTACCCCCTTTTCAGGGTGCTTCTTGCTCCTGCGACACCCCCACCTCAGGGTGCTTCCTGCTTCTGCGGCACCCCCACTTCAGGGTGCTTCCTGCTCCTGCGGCATCCCCATTTCAGGACACGTTCTGCTCCTGCGTCACCCCCACCTGGGGGTTTTACCTCACCAGGGTCCCAGGTTTGATTCCTGTTTGGGTCACTGTCTGTGCGGAGTCTGCACATTCTCCCCATGCCTGTGTGGGTTTCTTCCGGGTGCTCCGCTTTCCGCCCACAAGTCCCGAAAGACGTGCTTGTTAGGTGAACTGAGCATTTTTAATTATCCCTGTGTGTACCCAAACAAGTGCCGGAGTGTGGCGACTGGGGGATTTTGACAATAACTTCATTGCAGTGTTAATGTAAGCCTACTTGTGACAATAATAAAGATTATTATTATTACCTGCCCACCCCAGCATTACAGGTCTCCAGCTAATTTACTGACCCGATGGGGTAGACTTTCTCCTGTGTATTATGGCGAGGGTGGGTGGGGAGCCACGTGACCTTTTAGGGCAATTCACCAGTCTGCACAAAAGCATGAGTTACCAGCTCGGGAACGCTGGAATCGTGCCTTCACCATTTTCGGCTGACTATCTTCCGGCAGCTTCAGGGTCCAGGGTCATTTAGAGGGAAATGCTTGGGCAGCACGGCGGGGCAGTGGTCAGCATTGCTGTCTCATGCCGCCGAAGTCCCAGGTTCGATCCCGGCTCTGGATCACTGTCTGTGTGGAGTTTGCACATTCTCCCCTTGTTTGCGTGGGTTTCACCTCCACAACCCACAGATGTGCAGGGTAGGTGGATTGGCCATGCTAAATTGCCTCTTAATTGGAAAAAAAATGAATTGGGTACTCTAAATTTTTTTTAAAAAGAGGGAAATGCTTAAGAAAAAGATTCTTGAAAATCAAAGCGATTGAAATCCTGTCACAAGCAGAGTTAACCAGGGAAATAAAACAGGTACACAGGCAGGCACTTGTGAAATGAGAGGCAATAAAATGTTCAATGAAACAAAGGATTATTTTCAGCAGCTTCAATCGAAGCACCGTGAAAGGAAAATAAACCCTTGCAGTTTAACGGCATCACAATTATTTACATTTGTTTAATTGCTCTAAATGGGTCTCAGGCCTATTCTTAAAGGTCCCGAGTAGATCACTCTGCCCCATTATTTAGACCACCTAGGTTGCAATGATATATTTCTTTGGATAAGAATTTATGTTTTTGGTGATGTAATCAGGCTTACATTAGACCTGCCTGGAGATATTGTTCCCACAACCTATTTTATAGACTCACATAATGCATCTTTTTAACAGGTTCAAAGGTACAGCCACACCGAATATGATTTAGACTGCCACAAAAGTTATACCGTAGCCAGAATTTTGATGCCAATAAAGATCTTAAGACACAAAACCATTTTGTAAAACGTTGTTTATATCATGTTCTAATGCAATTACCAGTCCCTCACAGGAATCCTGTTATTCCACCTAAAATGAACACTGCAAACAGAACAGAGAATGCTGTGTAATCTGTGACATACACAGAACAAATGGCTTCTTTAGTCAGATCTCAACTCTCCAGTTCTCATTTATCAGCATTGGTTTAGGCTCCTTCTTAATCCCTATCAACTCACAGAGACTCTAAGTGCAATTACCCTGAAGAGATTCAGCAGGAATCATTTCTAATCTAAGACTCAGATTTTTGTCTGTCTGGACTTTTATTGATTGGCCAGTTTAAGTGTGTGCCTTTTGGGTGAGTTTATTTGGTGGGTGGTGCCTGGCACACAGGGAGGCAATGGGCCACACAGAGGACTAGTGCGTGTGCAGCTGTCAGTGGTTGGTGGTGGTGGTTGGCCATGGTGTTGGTTGAGAACAGAAAGAGCAGACGTAAGGGGAGCCCAAATTATTACGGCTGGAGAGATTGATTCCATGAGGGATGGAAAGAATGGAGATAGCAAGAGAGAGGTCATAGAGTCATAGAGGCAAAGGCCCTTCAGTCCATCGCATCTGCGCTGGTCAAAACAACTAACTAAGTATTCTAATCCCATTTTCCAGCACTTGGCATTGTATGCCTTGGCATCACAAGTGCACACCTAAATGCTTCTGAAATGTTAAGAGGGTCTCTGCCTCCACCACCCTTTCAGGCAATGAGTTCCAGACTCCAACCACCCTCTGGATGAAAAGATGTTCCTTGCATCCCCTCTAAGCCTCCTGCCCCGACCCGAAGTCTATGCCCCCTGGTCATTGATCCCTCCACCAAGGGGAAAGGTTTCTTCCTATCTACTCTATCTATATCCCTCATATTTTTATACATCTCAATCATGTCCCCCTTCAGTTTACTCTGTTCCAAGGAAAACAACCCCAATCTATCCAATCTCAGTTTAGAACTAAAATTATCCAGTCCGGGCAAATCTCTTCTGTGCCCTTCCAATGCTATCACATCCTTCCTATAATGTGGATTAGATGATGGAATTAGTTAACTGTGGCAAATTGGCAGGGACAATTATTTGATATGAATTATTTTCCAAAAGCTATTCCTTGTGCTGAAATGAATATTCATTGGGTTTGAAAGACAACATTTTGGAAAACTGCTAGTTGAATTAAGAATAGATCAGGGTTGATTTTACATTCAAAGAAGATGATACACTCTGTAGCAGTAGTGGGCAACCTGCAGCCCAGGGGCCGCATACGGCCCATCTGTGTTCTGAGTGCAGTCCATGGGACATTTTGTTGCCACAAGCAGGGTTGCCACATTCCGCTGTTTTCCATCTGCGTAGTTTCTTTTCCAACCAGTGCGACTGAAGTCAAACACACGTAAAGCAAGGGCAGTGAAATGAAGTACATGCTGACTGTTCAAAACATTGACTGTGAGAGCCGTGCACTCCCTCTGCATCCAAACTATAAATGATTATTTTGTTTTAACCATTTGATTTATGATAGTTACATTAATATAAAAATGATTAAGCATTTTATATAAC
Source organism: Scyliorhinus torazame (assembly GCF_047496885.1). NCBI lineage: Eukaryota > Metazoa > Chordata > Chondrichthyes > Carcharhiniformes > Scyliorhinidae > Scyliorhinus > Scyliorhinus torazame. The sequence continues at coordinate 111,135,020 of NC_092724.1, forward strand.
CCATTAGGAAATTTTATTGTATTCATGGGGTGCGAAACGTAGAAAATAGGCACAGGAGGCGGCCATTCATCATGATCATGGCTAATCAACCAACTCAATGGTTTGATCCTACCTTCCCCTCCATATCCTTTCGTCCCTTTAGCTGCAAGAGCTATATCTAACTCCTTCTTGAAAACATATGTTTTGGCCTCAACTGCTTTCTGTGGTAGCGAATTCCACAGGCCGACCACTCTCTGGGTGAAGAAGTGTCCCGTCCTCTCAGTTTAAATGGTCTACCCCGTATCCTCAGACCCCTGGTTCTGAAGTTCCCCACATCGGGAACATCTACTGTCATTAGTCCTGTTTGAATTTTATAGATTTCTATGAGATCCTCTCTCATTCTTCCGAACTCCAGCAAACATAATCATAACTGACTCAATCTCTCCTCATCTGTTAGTCCGACCATCCCAAGAATCAGTCTGGTAAACCTTCTCTTCACTCCCTCTATATCAAGAACATCCTTCCCCAGATAAGGAGAGCAGGTGTGGTCTCAGCAAGACATCCCTACTCCTGTATTCAAATCTTCTTGCTATAAAGGTTAACATATCATTTGCCTTCTTTACCGCCTGCTTCACCTGCATGCTTACCTTCAGTAACTGGTGTTTGAGGCTACCCTGGTCTCATTGCACATTCCTCTCTCAATTTATAGCCATTCATATAATAATCTGCCTTACTGTTTTTGCTACCAAAGTGGATAACCTCACATTTATCCATGTTTTGCTGCATCTGCCATTCATTTGCCCGCTAACTCAGCTTGTCCAAATAATACTGATGCAACTCTGTATCCTCCTTATAGCTCACCCTCCCAACCAGCTTTGTGTCATCTGCAAATTTGGAGATATTACATTTAGTTCCCACACCTAAATCATTAATTCATGTTGTGAATAGCTGGTGTCCCAGCTCTGATGCCGGTGATACCCCAGTAGTCACTGCTTGCCATTCAGAAAACAGACCTGTTTATTCCTATCCTTTGTTTCCAGTCTACCAACCAGTTTTCTATCCATCTCAATAGACCGCCACAATTCACTGCGCTTTAATTTTACACGCTAACCTCTTATGCGGGACTTTGTCGAAAGCCTTCTAAAAGTCCAAATAAACCATATCCACTGGCTCCCCCATATCAACTCTACTTGTTGCAACCTCAAAGAATTCCAGTAGATTTGTCAAGAATGGTTTCCCTTTCTCAAATCCATGCTGACTCTGCCTGATTCTGCCACTGTTTTCCAAGTACTCAGCTATTAAATCTTATATAATAGACTCTATAATTTTCCCCACTACCAATGTTAGGCTGACTGGTCTATAATTCGCTATTTTCTCTCTGCCATCCTTTTTAAATAGTGGGGTTACATTAGCTACCCTCTAATCTGTAGGACCTGTTCCAGACTCCAGAGAAACTTGAAAGATGACCACCAATGCATTCACTATTTCTAGAGCCACCTCCTTCATTTAAAAAAAAACATTTTATTATGGCATTTATAAATTTTTAACAACAATTTTAAGAGGAAAAACAACAAAGTAAGTAACACCCACCCATCCAACGACCACACCCAGACAACATGGCTTACATACACAGTTCCCCAGTCCCCCTCCCCACTAACTAATCATGCCTCAACCACCCCCCCCACCTCATCCCTCCCTAACCCCCCTCCCTTTGCATCTGCTGACAGCTTAATTTTCCCCAAAGAAGTCGATAAACGGCTGCCACTTCCGGGCAAACCCTCCCGTCGATCCTCTCAGGGAAAACTTGATCTTCTCAAGCCTGAGAAACCGGCCATGTCACTAACCCATACCCCCGATTTTGGGGGCTCCGAGTCCCTCCACGCCAATAAGATCTGTCTCCAGGCTACCAGGGAGGCAAAGGCCAAAACGTCAGCCTTTCTCGCTCCCTGGACTCCTGGGTCTTTCGACACACCAAAAATCGGCACCTCTGGACTCGATCCCCTTACCTTTAATACCGTGGACATGACATCGGCAAATCCTTGCCAGAATCCCCTAAGCTTTGGACATGCCTAAAACATGTGGACATGATTCACGGGAGCCACCTCCTTAATAATAATCTTTATTATTGTCACAAGTCGGCTTACATTAACACTGTAATGAAATTACTGTGAAAATCCCCTAGTCGACACACTCCGGTGCCTCTTAGGGTACACAGAAGAAGAATTCAGAATGTCCAATTCACCTAACAAACACGCCTTTGGGACATGTGGGAGGAAATTGGAGCACCCGGAGGAATCTCACGCAGACATGGGGAGAACGTGCAGACTCTGCACAGACAGCGGCGCAAGCGGGAATTGAACCCGGGACCCTGGCACAACAGTGCTAACCACCGTGCTATCGTGCTGCCCTGGGATGTAGATTATCAGGCCTTGTATTTATCAGCCTTCAATCCCATCAATTAGCCAACACCATTTCCCTACTAATACTGGTTTCCTTCAGTTCTTCCATCTCACTAAACCCTGTTATTTGTGTCCTTATTTGTGAAGACAGAACCAAAGTATGTATTTAGTTGGTCAGCCATTTCTTTGTTCCCTATTATAAATTCCCCTGTTCCTGACTGTAAGGGACCTGCATTTGTCTTCACCAATCTATTTCTCTTCATATTCCTATCGAAGCCTTTACAGTTAGTTTTTATGTTCACTACAAGCTTACTGACGTACTTTATTTTCCACTTCTCAATCAATCCCTTAGTCCTCCTTTGTTGAATTCTAAATTGCTCCCAGTCCTTAGGCCTGTTGATTTTTCGAGACAATTTGTACGCCTCTTTCTTGGATCTAATATTATCTCTAATTTCTCCTGTAAACAATGGTTTGGCCACCTTTCCGTTTTATTTTTGCACCAGGCAGGAATGAACAATTGTTGCAGTTCATCCAAGCGCTCTTTGAATGTTTGCTATTGCCTATTCACCGTCATCCCTTGAAGTAACATTTCCCAATCTATCATAGCCAACTGCTGCCTCGTACCATCGTAGTTTCCTTTATTTGGATGCAGTATCCTAGTCTCAGAATAAACCACATAATTCAACATCTTGATGAAGAATTCCATCATATTATGATTGCTCATACCCAAGGGGCCTTGCACAACTTTAGATTACCAATGATTCTTTTCTCATTACACAATACCAAGTCTAGAATGACCTGTTCTCTTGCTGGTTCCTCAATGTATTTCTCCAGAAAACCATCCTGTATACACTACAGGAATTCCTCCTCTATGGTATTGTGACCAATTTGATTTGCCCAATCTGTGTGCAGATTAAAGACACCTATAATTACAGATTTTACTTTATTGCACGCACCTCTAATTTCCTGTTCAATGACATTCCCAACATCACCACAACAGTTTGGGGGTCTATATACAACCGCCACGAACAGTTTTTGCCCCTTCGTGATTCTCAGCTCTACCCATACAGATTCCACATCGTTGGAGCTAATATCCTTCCTCACTATTTCATTAATTTCCTCCTTAAGCAGAAATGCAACTTCACTACCTTTTCCTATTTGTCTATCCTTCCTAAATACTGAATACCCCTGGATGTTCAGTTCTCATCTCTGGGCACCCTGCAGCCATGTCTCCCATAATCCTGATAATATCATACCTATTTACATCTATGTGCGTGATTAATTCATTTGCTTTCTTATGAATCGTCCACACGTTAAGGTTTCAAGGCCTTAAGGCTTGTCTTTTTAACATTACTTGTCCCGGTCCCACTATTTTTCAATGAGACCCTGTTTGATTCTGGCCCTAAAGTTATCTGCCTATCACTGTTCTTATTCCCCTTTGGTCTTTTGTTCTTGTCCTTGATTCTCCCTCCTCTGACTCCTTGCCATTTTAGCTTAAACCTTCCCTAACCTTTGGGCAGCACGGTAGTATTGTGGATAACACAATTGCTCCACAGCTCCAGGTGTTAAGGTGGGCCAAGTAGGAGCGGAGCAGCAGGTGGGAGAACGTGGAGGTCCGGATCTACCAGGATTGGAGCATGGAGGTGGCGAAGAAGAGGGCTGGTTACAACCGGGCGAAGGCAGTGCTGCACAGGAAGGGGGTGAAGTTCGGTATGCTGCAGCCGGCGCGTCTGTGGGTCACCTATAAGGACCGACACCATTATTCCGAGTCCCGGGAGGAAGCGTGGGCCTTTGTTCAGGACAAAAAAATGGACTCGGACTAAGGGTCGGGGACGAGGGGTCGCGGTGGAGGAATGGTTGGGGATTGTTGCGTTGTGTTTCGAGGGTGAGTTCTTTGTTTTTCGGGGGTTGATTGGGCATTGTTTTGATTAGGTCCACCGGGTGGGCTCGTAGGGGGGGTAGGTAAACTGCTTGGGGGGTTGATGGCCGGTTGGGGAGATCAGGCCCCGCGGGGGGTGGGGGAGGGGGGTAGAGGCCTTTTGGCCATGAGGATAGAGGACTGTGTGCCGCAGGTCATACACGAGGATCAGACGGGGTTCGTGAAAGGGAGGCAGTTGAATACTAATGTACGGAGGCTCTTGACTGTTATAATGATGACGGCGATGGAAGGGGAGGCGGAGATAGTGGCGGCGATGGATGCGGAGAAAGCCTTGGATAGGTGGAATGGGGGTACCTGTGGGAGGTTTAAAAAGATTCGGGTTTGGGGAGGGGTTCGTCAGGTGGGTGAAGCTGCTATATGAGGCCCCGGCGGCGAGTGTGGCCATGTATTTTCCCAATACATGGCGTCCCTCGCAGGACCATCTATCTCTGCTCCTGGAAGGTAAGTGAATATGCCCAGTTTCAATCGTGTGGCCCACTGAGATGAAGGAGGGCACTCTTGCGGCCCACTCACTAGCCTAGGTTGCCCATCACTCTTCAGTATTTCTGCAGTCCAACTCCAATGGACTTTTCACCACACAACATTACACTTAAGGAAGGAATGTTGCTACAAATCTTGAATCGTGAAAAGAGACACTGTCATGGAATGAGATCGGTCCCTCAGAAGCTGTTTCCTTTGATGATAGATGAAGTTAGAACAGGCAGATTTCAAGGAAATAGTCTGCTTTTTCCTTGATTAATATTGAACCCATCAGGTGTAACCCTGCATTTTCTACTCAAGGGCAAGCAGGTTCCTATTTTATATTCTACGGCAATGATACAACTATCTAGGTAATATTTGTATTTATATTGTATACATGTCGCTTTACGTTGATTTTCCAGAGTGAGTTTTGATTCTGTTGAAGATTCTGGGTGGGATTCTCTAATCCCGCGGCAGAGTGCCCACACCGTTGTAAACGCCGTTGTAACAGGCCGCTGCCAGGACTAAATCTGGCCCCTACAGGGGGCCAGCACGGAGCTGGAGCGGTTCACGCTGCTCCAGCTGCCGATCCCGGCGCGAACTGTGCGCCGCGGGGATCCGTGCATGCGCAGTGGCCTCCTTCAACGCGCCGGCCCCGACGTAACATGGCGCTGGGCTACAGGGGCCGGCGCGTAGGAAAGGAGGCCCCCAGCTTGAGAGGTCGGCCCGCCGATCGGTGTGCCCCGATTGTGGGCCAGGTCAAATCCACGCAACCCCCCCCCTCCCCCGGGTCAATACCCCCTCCCCCCCACAGGCCGTCACCGACCCTTCAACGCCGAGGTCCCGCCGGCTCAGAGCAGGTTAGAACGGCGCCGGCAGGACTCGGGTTTTTTTTCACGGCAGCTCCCACATGTTTTGGTCCTGCCCAAGACTGATTGAATTCTGTTTCTTTTAATATAAATTCAAACTATCCAATTTTTTTTTCAATTAAGGGGCAATTTAGCGTGGCCAATCCACCTACCCTGCACATCTTTGGGTTGTGGGGGTGAGACCCATGCAGGCACGGGAAGAATGTGCAAACTTCACACTGACAGTGACCTGGGGCTGGGATCGAATCCGGATCCTCAGTGCCGTGAGGCAGCAGTGCTAACCACTGCACCACCGTGCCGCCCTCAACTAATCGGATTCTGGACCAGTTTTTTCCAGGCCACATCAGAGGTTGTGGGGGTTAAGGTGGAACCATGCCCATTAGTGGCGGTCTAATGGGTGTCAGAACAGCCAGAAATCTTCGAGGGGGCACCAACATCCTGGCCTTCGCCTCCTTGATATCACGGTGACGACTCCTCCTCGGATGGAGATTGGCAGCGCCGCCCAAGGCCTCAGACTGGCTGGATGACCTGGCAGAAATCCTGAGGCTCGATGTTCCACTCCAGGAAAATCGCGGGGGGGGGCCACATAGAGCGGCCCACGATCGGCGCTGCGCCAACCATGCCGGTGCCAATGGCGCCGATTCTCCGCTGTGCGGAGAATCACGTGCCGGTGTCGGGGCGGCGTGGCCCGGTCGCGGGGATTCTCCGGCCCGGCCCAGGGCTGGGACAATCCCGCCCTCTATTGAAAGAATAATGCCAAATCCTGTATTTGAGTTTACAATAATAATAATAATCTTTATTGTCACAAGTAGGCTGAACACTACAATGAAGTTAATGTGAAAAGCCCCTAGTCGCCACATTGCGGCGCCTGTTCGGGTACACAGAAGGGAATTCAGAATGTCCAACTGTTGCAATAAAGATATTTGACTGCAAATGTTGTGTCTTTATTAATAATCTGGGACGTTGTCCAGTAATTTATTGCAAATAAAAACAATGCTGAGGAAGGTTGTCCTTCTCCAATTTTATATCTCTCCTTAGTGGTGCTGATTCTCACTGACATATGGCTCTGCCTACATTCCAGAGACCCTCCTTGCCAGTTGAGGAAATGTTCCTCTGGGTATCATTTGTCAATTCTTTGAACTGGTTTGCAGAGAAAACGTTCCTTGGCATGGAGGGGGTGATTTAGAAAATATATTGCTTCATAACAATAAGTGTGTTAACAGCATGGAGGAGGCAATGTGAAAACCTGTTCATATTAAATGTTTTTTCATGGTGCTTTGGAGATTGAAATGAACAATTGTATGTGAATAAAATAGATTTGAGGTAGGTAATGTCACATCAGGTAATGATTTTGTTTTTGTCTCACCAACTATGTCTGTGCACTGCTTGCCGCAAGTTTGTCGAATGCACAATGGGGATGGATATTTTGGACTACATATAAAATCAATACAGCACTGTGATTACTTTATATTCCACAGCAGTCAGGTTGAGCCGAGTTGGATCAGAGAGTTGGAGCTGGGGCAAGTGAGGTCTCGAAGCAGGGTCTCAGGGTAGAGGCTTAGGTCTGACCACAGGCCCCATGCCTGAGAGTTACGAGTGGAGTCGGTTCTGACAGCAGGGTCAGGTGTGAAATGATAACACGATGATCACTTATACAGCTATCGACAGAATGTTGTTGATTAGTGAGCGTAGTTGCTGGTTTGAAAAATAATCAACACCTTTGTGTTCCTGCCCCTGGAAATCTTACTCTGCTGCACTCCACTTCAATGCAACCAGGCTTTCCAACGCAGTAACAAACTATCAACAAGGATTGTTGTTCTAAAGAAGAGTCATATTAGACTCAAAATGATAACACGGTTTTCTCTCCACAGATGCTTCCAGACCTGCTGATGAGTATTTCCAGCATGGTCTGTTTTGACATCAACAAGGTCATTCTGTGCAAGTCTTTTTTAGCAATGGTAGGACGGCATATGCTAGTTCTGAAGTAAGAATATGTAGACAAAGTAAGAAAAATGTTGAAGCCTGAAAAGGCTCATCTCTTGACTCAAGCTGATTTCAATTTTGAGCTTCTAGAGTGCCTGCTGTGGGTCAGGCACCGAAGCTGTTGATGTGTGTGAGAGAGAGTTAGGTACAGTACTTGGCTGTTGTACGCAGGTGTTATGAATCTGCCTAAACGGAGGGGAGCTTTCAGTATCTGGACGGAGGGGAGCTTTCGGTATCTGGACGGAGGGGAGCTTTCGGTATCTGGGGATCCAGATAGCCAGGAACTGGGGGACCCTACATAAACTGAATCTGACGAGCTTGGTGGAGCAAATGGAGGAGGATTTCAAAAGATGGGACATGTTACCGCTCTCGCTGGCGGGTAGAGTGCAGTCGGTCAAAATGGTGGTCCTTCCGAGGTTTCTGTCTGTGTTTCAGTGCCTTCCCATCGTGATCACTAAGGCCTTTTTTAAGAGAGTAGGCAGGAGTATTATCGGGTTTGTGTGGGGGAATAAGACCCCGAGAGTAAGGAGAGGGTTCCTGGAACGCAGAAGGGACTGAGGAGGGTTGGCGCTGCCAAACCTGCGGAGCTACTACTGGGCAGCAAATGTGGCGATGATCCGCAAGTGGGTTATGGAGGGAGAGGGGGCGGCATGGAAGAGGATGGAGATGGCGTCCTGTAAAGGAACGAGCCTGGGGGCGTTGGTGACGGCACAGCTGCCGCTCTCGCCGACAAAGTATACCACGAGCCCGGTGGTGGCCGCAACGCTAAGGATCTGGGGCCAGTGGAGACGGCACCGGGGTGCAATGGGAGCATCGGTGTGGTCCCCGATCAGGGGTAACCACTGGTTTGTCCCGGGGAAGATGGACGGGGGGTTCCAGAGCTGGCATCGGGCGGGGATTGGAAGAATGGGGGACCTGTTCATCGACGGGACGTTTGCGAGCCTAGGGGCACTGGAGGAGAAGTTCGAGTTACCCCCGGGGAATGCCTTTAGATATATGCAGGTAAGGGCTTTTGTGAGGCGGCAGGTGAGGGAATTCCCGTTGCTCCCGGCACAAGAAGTTCAAGATAGGGTGATCTCGGGTGTATGGGTCGGGGAGGGCAAGGTGTCGGAAATACACCAGAAGATGAAAGAAGAGGGGGAAGCGCTGGTAGAAGAGTTGAAGGGTAAATGGGAGGAGGAGCTGGGGGAGGAGATCGAAGAAGGTCTGTGGGCTGATGCCCTAGGTAGGGTTAATTCCTCCTCCACGTGTGCCAGGCTCAGCCTGATACAATTTAAGGTGGTCCACAGAGCGCACTTGACGGGGGCGAGGTTGAGTAGGTTCTTTGGGGTAGAGGACAGATATGGAAGGTCATGCCCGGCACTGGAGGGATTCTGGAGGGGAGTGGCGGGAGCAATATCTCAGGTGGTGAAAGTCCGGGTCAAGCCAAGCTGGGGGCTAGCAATATTTGGAGTAGTGGACGAGCCGGGTGTGCAGGAGGCGAAACAGGCCGGCATTCTGGCCTTTGCGTCCCTAGTAGCCCGGCGAAGGATCTTGCCAATGTGGAAGAAGGCGAAGCCCCCCAGCCTGGAGGCCTGGATAAATGATATGGCTGGGTTCATAAAGTTGGAGAGGATTAAGTTCGCCTTGAGAGGGTCTGCGCAGGGGTTTTACAGGCGGTGGCAACCATTCCTAGACTATCTCGCGGAGCGTTAGAGGAAGGTCGGTCAGCAGCAGCAACCTTGGGGGTGGGGGAGGATGTCCTGGGAGGGGGGGGGGGGAGAGGATGGATGAGCAAGAGATAACATGAAGGGTTGGGGAAACTGGCACGTACGGGTGAGGGCCAGTGTACAAAGCTTTGTAAATATATCATTTTGCCATGTATATATCTTGCTCTGCGCGATTTCTCGTTTTTTTTTTGTTACGGGGGGGGGGTTATTGTTTGCAAGGGAGAAAAATTGTGTTAAAAAACTTTAATAAATATATATATAATTTTTTTAATGAATCAGCAGTAAATAAATTTAACAAAATATAAGAGGATGCAACATGTCCAGAAACAGGTAGAAATCTACCTAGAGACAGCAGCAGGCAGTATTCAAAAGGCTCCTTTGCTATGCATCTCTCCCAATAACAGAACTGTTTAGATAAGAATCAGGGGCAAGATTCTCCGACTCCCCGCCGGGTCGGAGAATCGCCGGGGGCTGGCGTGAATCCCGCCCCCGCCGGTTGCCGAATTCTCCGGCACCGGATATTCGGCGGGGGTGGGAATCGCGCCATGCCGGTTGGCGGGACCCCCCGGCGATTCTCCGGCCCGGATGGGCCGAAGTCCCGCTGCTAGGATGCCTGTCCCGCCGGCGTGGATTAAACCACCTCTATTACCGGCGGGACAAGGCGGCGCGGGCAGGCTCCGGGGTCCTGGGGGTGGGCGCGGGGCGATCTGGCCCTGTGGGGGTGCCTCCACGGTGGCCTGGCCCGCAATCGGGGCCCACCGATCCGCGGGCGGGCCTGTGCCATGGGGGCACTCTTTTCCTTCCGCCTTCACCACGGTCTCCACCATGGCGGAGGCGGAAGTGACTCCCTCCACCGTGCATGCGCCGCCCGGAATGCCGTGAGCGGCCGCTAACGCTCCCGCGCATGCGCCGCCCGGAGATGTCATTTCCGCGCCAGCTGGCGGGGCACCAAAGGCCTTTTCCGCCAGCTGGCGGGGCGGAATTTAGTCCGGCGCGGGCCTAGCCCCTGAAGGTTGGGGCTGGGCCCCCCAAGATGCGGAGGATTCCTCACCTTTGGGGCGGCGCGATGCCCAACTGATTTGCGCCGTTTTTGGCGCCGGTTGGCGGACATCGCGCCGATACCGGAGAATTTCGCCCCAGGTGTGAATAGCTTATGAGGAGAAACAGTTTATCGGTGATTGAGAAGATCACAGAGGTATACATATGTTAATGTGTAATCAAGGAAGTTGATAGCGGCAGACAGGCAAATACACAGAAGATATAATCAAAGAGGGACAAAGGTATAATTGTCCAGATGAAGCCAGGGAGGCAGTTAACACCTAGCAGTCTCAGAAAGCAGACTGGCCAGTTTTCAGCCACCACGGCTGAAAGCTAGTTTTTCCAGCTAGCAACCAAGAGTTCAAGTTTACATGAAGTAAGCCTCTTCAGTCTTCGGGCCGAGGCAGTGCAGAAAACCTTCATAACGACAGTTTTAAATATCTTTACTGGACCAGGAAAAGACACTTCTCAGGCTTGAGTATCATCCTTGTATTATGCAGTAAATATAAGCTGGCTATTTAGTTTGGATGACTTTTGGGGAAACGGGGAACTCTAAATGGAGTTCAGATATCGTAGATATATTTCGGAACAAAGAGTACATGCCATATAAATGGTGTGTGTGTTTAGTAATTCATACATCGTAGTTACTTGAGAGTAGAGTGGTCCTGTTTGTGTGTATTTGTCTTTTCTTTAATTTAATAAATAGTCTTTAATTATTGTTATTCTTGCTGGGTTTTCACTTGTCTCCTCACACCAAAACACAACTAAACTGGTGTTCCAAGTGGGATACCCTCACAGATAACATCAGCATGATTCATGACAACAGGCACAGTACAAATTACGTTCTTTGTCAGAGTTTGTTTGGGTGAAAAAATACAGGTTTATTTTAAGAAAACACCCCTTTAGGAGGCTTCCCTCGTTGAAGTATGTAGCTGAGGCAGAGGAGCCATTTTGAAACCAGTGAGGATCAGCATTGAGATTGTAAGTCACTCAAAGTAACATCCACTGAAAGGATGTCCTCAAACATCCTTGAAGTGGCCATACTTCTCCACCAACTGATGGTGACTGACCAAAATGAGAAAAACGAACAAGGTTGGAGCAGTTTATTGTTATTTAAATCCCAGGGATAGAATTTAATCACTTTCTCTATCTATTTTTTTAAATGGCATACACTTTGGAATTTGTGGGGGAGTTTTATTGTTACTTCCGATTGTCAGCACACTCCCAGCTGTTCATGCCTGCAGCCGTTCACTTGAAATTAGGTCATTATTTAAACTTGGTGGAGGAACAATCCGCCATTGATTCTTGGAAAATGCGATGGCCGTTATTTTCATCCAACACCCACCTCAGGTAAGACTAAAAAAGATAAGCTGACTGGCAATTTAGCACCGTTTCAGGAGGAACTTGATTCTGGTAGCTGGAGGCCCCGGTTAGGAACAGGCAGAGATGCGAGAGAAACGCAGAGCATTGCTGTCAAAGGATATGATCGGGAGCTGACTCCCTTTTCATCTCTGCACGTGTTGTTCCAGGCAGATTCTCATCCCTCCCACAATTCGTGGGCGGTAAGTCAGGAATCAGTCATGTCCAGTGGTGGGATCCTCATCTAAGATGCTTGAATGTTCCAGGTGACATTTTGGCTGTCTTACACTGTAGCCTTTGACTGCTCAGGTCAGTTGAAAATTATTTTAGTGGCTTTAAAATATTCTGATTTCTTAAGGGGATTCTAGCAAGTCATTTATTTTTTTGTAAAGAACTAACATCAGGAGCACCTGATCCTGGTGTAAATTTGTTGTAACGTCACATGTCTAAGAGACAGATCTGGTGATAAGCAGAAGTACAACCTTGTGTAGAATATTGAGATATATATATATATATCTGTAAATAAACAAGAATAGTTTCATTTTACGAATAACACTCAATGGCAGTATTCTCAGGGCAACAGGCAAAGCCTAAAATAACCTGTATGTCGGCCCCAAACCCAAGACGGAACATCTTCCTTCACAGGGATGGTTCTGAATATTCCGTAATTACAAGAGGAAGAATAGGAACTCCGTCCTGGATGCTCCGGCGCGGCCTCAGAGAATTTGAGGATGCTGGATGAAATTGCCTTGCATGCTGCTTCAGAGAACGACTGACCAGGTGTCAACCTTGAAAAGTGTGCCTCCTCTTTCAGGAGCTTCAGCCTGGGTTTAAGTATTGACTGCTGAGCTGGATTTCCTGCTCAGCTGGCAATTGGTCAACTGCCTACGGGGAGTGCTTTCTTTGCTAAAAACTGACAGATTATATTTCAATATAATAATCATCTCAAAAATGGTGCCATTCTCCTGCCAATTGTAAGTTGACCTGAAGGTATATAATATTTGGGGAAATGTGAAAGAAAGGTGCTTTGCACTGGGCTGTTAGCCTAGATATTGTGCTGAAGTCTCTGGATTGGGACTTGAACCCAAGGATAAAATGATGAATGTTACACACTGAGCCTTGGGTGAAGCTGTTAGTAAGTGCCAGCATGCATCGTCTGAACATAAAGGAGGCGATTCTTCGAGCCCCGCGCTGGGCCGGAGAATCGCCACAATCGCGCCACGACGCCCCGACTCTGGCGCGCGATTCTCCGACATGCGGAGAATCGGCGCCATTTGCGCCGGCGCGTTTGGCGGGCCGCTGGAATCGGCGGGGCCGCCGATTCTCCGGCCCGGATGGGCCGAGCGACCGCGTCGATACAACAGAGTCCCGCCGGCGCCGTTCACCCCTGGTCGCTGTCGGCGGGAACTCTGCACGAAGGGTTGGGGGGCGGCCTGTGGGGGGGGGGGCCTCCGATGGGGTCTGGCCCGCTACTGGGGCCCACCAATCGGCGGGCCGGCCTCTTCCCCCCCCCCACCGGGCCAACCTTTCTGCGCGCCGGCCCCTGAACACCGATGCCATGTTGAGTCGGGGCTGGCCCGCGTAAGAAGTCCCCCGCGCATTCGAAGGTTGGCACGACCCAACTGCGCATGCGCGGGTTGGCGCGGTGCCCATTTGGCGCTGGGAAGGGAGGCTGGAGCGGCGTGAACCGCTCCAGCGCCGTGCTGGCCCCCTATGGGGGCCAGAATCGTCGTCCCTGTGCCCGTTTCTCACCGTCGTGAATTCGGCGCATACCCTTGGGCTCCATTTGGGAAAATCGCCCCCGAAGAGTGACTTCCGTAATTTTCCTTTCCATGAATTCATAATTATGCTGTGGTCTTGTGGTGCAATGGATAGCCTCCTTATCTCTGATGCAGGAGTTCTGGGTTTGAGTCCAGCTCAAGGTTGGCCACGGAAGTTGTATTCATATGTGGCCAAACGGGTTGATTATCAAATTGGAAAGTCTTCCATAAGAACATTAGAACTCCGGGCAGGAGTAGGCAATTCAGCCCTTGAGCCTCCTCCACCATTCAATACGATCATGGCTAATCTCATTTTAGCCTCATCCCCACAATCCTTCATCCCGCTACTAATTAGAAACTTATGTATCTCCTCCTCAAATTTGTTTAGTGTTCCAGCGTCCACTTCACTCTGGGTTGGAGAATTCCACAGGTCCGTGGCTCTTTGAGTTAAGTAATTCCTCCTCATTTCTGTTTTAAACCTGCCATTCCTTAGCCAAAAACGATGGTCTCCCATTCTAGACTGTCCAAGTGGTTCAGAAACATCTGCTCTATGTCTACCCTGTCAATCCCCTTTAACGTCTGATATACCTCAATTAGATCTCTCATTTTTCTAAACTCCAACGAGTATTGGCCCAAACTGCTCAATCTTTCTTCATAAGACAAGTCCTTTATCCCTGAAATCAATCAGTGAACCTCTATTCCAATGACAGCCGATAAGAGTGGCAGTCTCATGGTCAGTCATGTTTGACGTGGAGCTGACCTGTTCCAGGAAAAAGACTAGCAATGGAAACAGACTTAATAAGCTTGTACTTTGTCTGCCTCAAGTGCCACTAGATGTGGAAAAATCTCCAAGTCTAAGATTCATTTTTTGCCGTGACTTTATTGGTTTGAAACGATTTCTCCAACCTTTGCAGCAATCCACCCTCGTTTGACTATGAAAATAGCAACACCACACCTGATAGTGGGTATCATCCATTTTGCTATATTGAATCTGAAGGAGCAGCATTCTGACAAAAGCCTCTATTTCCGGTATTCTTTTGCAACAGAAATAAATCACAAATTGGTAAATTTTTAATATGGAATCAGCAAGATCAAAACACATTCAAGACGCTATTGAAGGTGAAAATGGTAAAAAAGAGACATCTGGCTTAGGGTAAGCAACAAGCAATGTGCAACAATGTGGGAATAAAATAACACTGGTGCCAGAGTGTTAAAACCTATCGGCTCCCTCCATTCATACTCATGTGAAAATTCCCCATTCTTTTATTATTACCCGGTCAAAATCCTGGAAGGCTTCGCCAGTCGGCAGCTACACTGAATGGACAACCGTGTTTCAAAATAGCGGCCCACAACCACCTTCTCAAGGGCCATGACGGCTGGTCAATAAATGTTAACCTGTCACTGATGACCACTTGCCAAGAATGACTATTAAAAGAAAGACTTCTCTGCCAAAAACTTTGGTTCATGCCTTCACCAACTTGAGGTAACACTTAGCTAATGTTTTCCAAGACATTGGAAGACTTGAAAGAGAAGCAGGCCAAAGTGATACAGCCCACTGTCATCACCCTGCATTTCCCCCACCGCTTGAGTTTCACTAGTTGCCTGTGACCGAATGAATTCCCTTCAGGATTTTGCTTCTCACTTTCGTTTCCTTCCATGGGGTTGGCGGACTCCATTTTCGGTCTCTGGATACCCGCTATGAGGCTCTTCTTGTCCGCTCTTCCTCAGCTCCACCACTTGTTCAGCTGCTACGTTTCTGTCCTCTGGTTCTCTCTGTCTAGTTTCTTACACACTGACAGTTTATACTTAAATTCAATAACCTCCTCAAAACATTTCCCTTCAACCTGTCCCATTTCAGGATGTTTTGACCATTTTTTCACAGAAATAAATGGGAAACATTTTTAACTTTAATGGCAATTTTTTATTCAGGAAGTAGAGTGATTAATATTCCGCTGTGTAAAATGTGTGCCAGGCAGTTAAAGTAGGTTCAGAAAACGCAGAAAGACTTGCAACATGATCTTCACACTTTTGGCGAACAGAAGCAAAATGGGGCTCGAACTGTGACTCTGATGAGGCTGTTTAGCACAGGGCTAAATTGCTGGCTTAGAAAGCAGACCAAGGCAGGCCAGCAGCACGGTTCAATTCCCGTAAGAGCCTCCCCGAACAGGCGCTGGAATGTGGTGACTAGGGGCTTTTCACAGTAATTTCATTTGAAGCCTACTTGTGACAATAAGCGATTTTCATTTTCATTTTCATGACCTTTTGACACAGTAAATGGAGACACCTTGGGGAAAATCTTAGCTCCACTAGGATATCCTGATACAGTTCCAAATATAATACAACTGTTTCACGATGGAATGAAGGCCAGAGTTGCTGACTTTGGTGGATACATTGACCCCAGAGGTAGATTTACACAATTGGGGGCCCCACACTCTCCCTCTTTCGGGGCCTCCACATCATGCACGCCCTGTCCCCAAGGATGTTGCGGCCCATCTCCAATGACATTGAGCTCTCCCCATGACATCAAGCCCCACCCACAATGATGCGAACCACAACCCGAATGGCATCAATGCCCTCCTTACCCCATCCTCTGCTCATACAATGCAAGGCATAGAAACCCCAAATCCAGCCCTCACTGCACAGTCCAGTTGCTGCCCAGCCCAGCCCTCTCACTCAGCCCTGGCTGACCCTTGGTTCTGGTCGAATAGCTCCGCTCCCGCTGGTCACTGCTCCCTGGTTCCCTGAGATACAATGCCAGGTAAGGATGGAAGATTTCCTTCCCTAAAGGACAATCGACAATGGGAGGGGGGGGGAGCAGGTGGGAATGGCTGTGCACGAGGAAGATTATGGTGCGAAGAAGGAAGTTATTAGCTTCCAAGAGCAGATGAAGAGGAAACGTTTGTAGGGTAAGAGGGCAAAGAATAGATAGTCTGGAGGCTGGGGATGGGGGCGGTGGTCGTGAGCAGTAGATGGGGTACTGCCAGAAATTGCTGAAGTGATGAGCAGACGCAGCGCGGCTGTAACCAGAGGGATTCATCTGGTGAACCCGGAAGGAGAAGTGGAAGATTTGAATTGGTTGAAACTAAAACAATCCTCCATCCAAAGGGCAGCATGGTATCACAGTAGTTAGCACAGTTGCTTCACAGCTCCAGGGTCCCAGGTTGGATTCCCGGCTTGGGTCACTGTCTGCATTTTCTCCCAGTGTCTGCGTGGGTTTCCTCCAATTTCCTTCCACAGCCCAAAGATGTGCTGGTTAGGTGGATTGGCCATGATAAGTTGCCTTTAGTCTCCAAAAAAGGATAGGTGGGGTTACAGGAATAGGGTGGAGGTGTGGGAATAGGTTGGGATGTGAGCTAGGTTGAGTGCTCTGTCCAAAGACTGGTGTAGACTTAAAGGGCCGAATGGCCTCCTTCTACACTGTAAATTCTATGATTCTATGATTCAAAGCCTTCAACTGGGTAAAGAAAACATTCCAAGTCTGAGAATCCCACAGAGGAACTTATCCTGACACCATGAAACAAAATTACTTAGTTCCTCCCATCCCATGTGGGACAATGGGCAGCAAGGCTCCGCCACCAGCCCTTGTCCATTGCCCAGGAGATGTCCCGCTTCTGGAGTTCCTCCTTAAATGCACTGCACTAGATCTGCTTTGGCCAACCCAGTTTTCTTTTTCATCTGGTGGTGTCCATTCCCCTGCCAGTCTGGTGGGGTGTATATCCGGGAGGTGAAATACCTCTCCTGCCAGTCTCTCTGTCACATTGCCCTGGAGGTACTTCTGACTAACTCTCTGCAGCACATCCTCATTGGTGATGTTGTCTCTCTGTGGGACATCCAGCATCTTACGTAGGCAATCTTGGTGAAAGACATCCAACTTACCTGACAATATTAGGCAAGTTTGAAAACAGGAGTCCTATATCCTGCAAAAAGGTTGGAGATAAAATTGCTCTTTGAATTGGGACATCCTTAAGTTTTTAAGGCCTTTGCTAGGACTACACTGAAATCTATACCTGAAAGCAATCAGTCACTAGCTGCCTGCACTGCATGTGAGCAAAAGAAAAACAGCCTAGGGTTTTGGATGTGCACTTGTTGGGAAGATCAAAGGCAGAATAAAGAAGAAAACAGACCGGTGTGTTCTGCTTGTTTGCAACTTGAACTCTGAACCTGTAGATTTGGGCATCTGATCCATGATAGAGTGAGTTGAGAGCTGATGCTGACAGAAATGTTAATGATTGGGATATTTAGGAGAAGAAACGTCTTTTCTCCGGGGTTGCTGCCTAGACGGACACGTGGCCTGTTCAAATCCACTTGCTTCCAGCCACTCCTTCATTCATGAGGGATGGTGCATCTAGGGAACTGGGTGCCAGCATTGCAAACAGATCACTACATTCTGATCCAAAACATGCTCCCCCAACCCCCACCCTTTCCCAATCTAGCTGTACAAAGTGAAAATTGATGAAAATGATGACACAAAGGTTTTATTTTAAAAGTTGCAGCTAGGCCCGTCAGCATCTGGACGGTGTTTTCCTAACCTTCTCTGAAAAGTCAACAATCATGTCTTTTTTTTTGCTTTTTCTTTATTCTCGTATCAACTGGCAGTGGAAAAAAAATTCTTTCCAAATAAACTTTGATTCGAGTAACACTTTTAAATGTAGTTTAACAGCGAACATCTGGGTTTTATTAATCTAGGGGATTTTTTTTCAATAAAAATAGGGTGAGTTTCGTTTCCCTTTCATTTTCCATCTGAATGTCATCGAAAGCCAAAAATATCCTTCACAGTACTTTACCTGTTACTGTACGAAGTAAAGCACATTTCAAGTTTTACCTCACCTGCTCTCAAACTTTCCCTGTTAACAGGTCTGGCCTTGGTGAACAGAAAATATTTGGCAGGGATATAATATTCCTGTTTGTACATCTCAGGAGGGGGAATAACCTTCAGATAGTATATATTCTTCTTCTGGAGTTCTCGGCCTGAAGGCAGGTCCAACCCACAAAGCCAGCTTCCATCAAAAGGTACGGCAAGGTCCTGAATCCACTCCAGCCATAATGGAGATTGAACCCCATGCTGTTGGCACCAATCTGACCCACACTGGTCATCCAACCCACTAATTCCCCAAGGAAATGGAGTTTTTGTATAAAAATAAATCTTTACATGCATGTTGCAGCCTGGAGCTATGGAGAGTGATGGTTTCCATCACATCGCTGGCAAGAAATCTCTCCCACCCCTCCAGCCTTCAATTGACGTACATTGGACATATTTACAGATCGATACTCAACCTGTTTGGCCGTTTTGTGAATGCACTTTCCTTGGCCATCAGGTCCTTTTTGCTGCAAGCAAAGAGCTCAGTCAGGCAGGCAGCTCCCAGCTGAAAATCTCACAGTGTAATTACATTCAACCTTGATAGTTTTGACAACTGCCTAAAACTGTTCTCAGATGAGTCCATACAACCACAAGACATAGGAACAGAAGTAGGCCATTCGGCCCATCGGGTCTGCTCCGCCATTCAATGAGATCATGACTAATCTGATCTCATAATTCTCAACACCACTTTCCCGCCTTATCCCCATAACCCTTGATTCCCTTCCTAATTAAAGTCTGTCTATCGAAGTCTTGAGCATACTTAATAACTCAGCATCTCGAGCCATCTGCAGTAAAGAATGTCACAGATTCTCTGAGAGAAAAAAAAATCCTCCTCATCTCTGTCTTAAATGGATGATCTCCAGACAATAGTCAGCATTTCCCCCTTCCCTCTGCCAACATCCCAGTGGTTCAAGGGCTGGGTGACTGCAACAGTTCCCCATTGGGGTGGCGTTGCACCAAAAGGAAACACAAACACTTCTTTATAGCCTGAATTATGCAGTGGTTATTGTCATAATACACACCAGTATATCATGGTGCAGACACACACACTGATGGACACACACACTGATGGACACACTGATGGACACACAGCGGGACCAATCAACACACACAACACCGCAGCCAATCACCAGTTAGAGCACACTCACTATAAAGACAGGGGGCATCAGAGTTCCCGTTCATTCGGGATGCAGCCTCCTAGAAGGACAGAGCTTACAGCGTACAGCACAGATCTTCACCATGTGCTGAGTGCATAGTCTGGTTAGGACAGGCATAGGTATGTAGTTTAATCTAACATCGTGTTAACCCACAGTGAAAGTATGTTCAACAGTTTCTAACTTAATAAAAGAGTGTTGCACTATTTTAAGTGTTGGTGGCCTGTATGTGTTCCACGGATCCAGAGCACCCAACACATCAGTTATAACAGCATCATTTTGTTGTGCTTTTGCCAAGGATTGCAAAAGAATTGCCTCTGGCATCAATGCCACTTGCAACTAGGTCTGAATCAGGTTGCTGATTTCACGGGCCATCTGATTTCAATCTATAATTATAATTTTTCCAACGAATAAGTCGCAAGGGTATTGATTAGGAACCCTTGCCCATCATGGAATCATTCCACAACCATAGAAAGGAGCATTGAAAGCAATTTTAGCAACTTACCTCTTGCATCCGACACAACCTAGCAACCATTTGATGACCTGTGCAGCCACCAGAGATGGCAGTGCAGTGAAGCAAATGAGCTGACTGTGATAAACCAACAAAATTACTCATGGGTCCTACATTATCTTTGATTTAAATATCATGTGGTATGTATAAATTGGACTATATAAAAGGTGTCACTCATTTAAATGTCACTCAAATAGTTTTTGGGACATCCAGTAAATTCGAATCACTTCTCAGAACTATTGTTAGTGAGGAAGGGTTTGCGATATCACCAACGTTTATTCTGATTGTGACAAATTGGTACCCACAGTGGACCTGATGTACACTCGCTGGGGTAAGCACCTGCGTGATAGCGAGTCAGCAGCCCATTTGGGTTCTAACTTAATAAAATAGTGTTGCACTATTTTAAGTGTTGGTGGCCTGTATGTGTTTCACGGATCCAGAGCACCCAACACATCATGATACCAGGAGTTGAGGGACATTAGAACTTCTTAGACCTACCTGCAAGTGATCTGTCTTCCACCAGCATACCGTCAACCTGCAAAATGGACAGCGTCCGCCCGCCGCCGCCGCTCCGCATCACCGGTAACCTAGGGGCCAACTGGAAGATATTCAAACAACGCTTCCAGCTCTACCTTGAAGCCACAGACCGGGAAGATGCCTCAGACACCACGAAGATCGCTCTCTTCCTATCCACGGCCGGGGACCATGCCATCCACATTTTCAATTCTCTCACCTTTGCTGATGATGAAGATAAATCAAAATTCAAGACGGTCCTCCTCAAGTTTGACACTCACTGCAGCATTGAGGTGAATGAAAGTTTCGAGCGCAATAAATTTTCATTTCATTTCATTTCATTCATGTATTCCAACAGCGTTTGCAGGGTAAGGATGAACCTTTCCAGTCCTTTCTCACCCACCTCCGCATCCTTGCGCAGTCCTGTAATTACGGGCCCACCTCCGACTCCATGATACGCGACCAGATGGTTTTCGGTGTTCAGTCGGACCCCCTACGCCAGCAGCTGCTCAGGGTAAAGCAGCTCACCCTAGCGACCGCCATCGAGACCTGCGTGCTACACGAACACGCCACTAGTCGGTATTCCCACATCCAAGCGGCTGAAACGGCGCGGCAAGGTCCCCATGAGGTAGAACGGGTCCAAGCAATCGAGCAACTCCAGGGCCTCAGCCTGGATGAGGGCGGCCATTTCCCGTGCTTTTCGCAGACTCCTGCGCTTGTGCGCACCAAATGAGGGGACGTTGACGAACGTACTGCGCAGGCGCGCACCACATATGACCGCACCGCGCATGCACGGTGGAGCAGCGAACGTACTGATGCCACAACGTGCGTCAACTGTGGCTCCGCCCACAAGCGGCAATGCCCTGCCAAATCCCGATGATGCCTGAGATGTGGCAAACTTGGCCACTATGCTGCTTTATGCAGATCAGCTCAGCCTGCCAACTCATATCGCTCCAGCCAGCCTCGCAGGAATGTCCGGGCCATTCAACCCACGGTCACCGAGTCCGATGCGGACCTACTATCCGATATTGACACCGAGGACCCAAAGGCGCCTTTTCGAGTCGGTATAGTTACAAAAAATAGGGTGTCCCCGAAGTAAAGAATCCAGCCTCTGTCGGTTTACAGCATCCAGACGATGAGTGGTGTGCCACCCTTACAGTCAACCGGTCCCAAATACGATTCCGCCTGGACACTCTTGCCTCCGCCAATCTCATTGCGCGGTCTGACCACCAAAGCCTTCGTGTCAAACCAGCCATCTTTCCATCAGCCTGCCAGCTATTAGATTATAATGGCAATGCCATTGCTGCCAGCGGCTCGTGCCAACTTGAAGTGACGCACAGGTCACGCAAAGCCATCCTTCCCTTTGAAATCGTGGGCTCCTCGAAAGCCTCCCTGCTTGACGCGCAGGCATGCAAGCTGTTGAACCTAGTTCAGAGAATTCACTCGCTCCTGCTGACACGTCTGCCTTTCAGGACACCGACTTCAGGGCACAGCTCGACGCCATTATCAACCAGGACCACGATGTCTTCGAGGGCATGGGCATGCTCCTGTACACCTACAAGATTTTATTAAAACCGAATGCCACGCCTGTGGTGCGCGCACCTCGCAGGGTCCCAGCACCCCTTAAGGACCGCCTCAAGCAGCAGCTGAAGGACCTCCAGAACCAAGGAGAGATTTCCAAAGTCACGGAACCAACCGACTGGGTCAGTTCCATGGTATGTGTAAAAAAGCCTTCCGGCGAATTGAGAATTTGCATTGATCCCAAGGATCTAAATCGCAATATCATGAGGGAACATTATCCAATTCCCAAGCGCGAAGAGCTCACGTGTGAGATGGCTCGCGCCGACTTCCGGTTGCAGCTATGCGGAGCTAAGCCGCACGATTCGGCAGCTCCCGCTATCACGGACTTTCGGGCTCTTTAGAGGAGCCCCAATGGGAATTTTCTTGACGACGACCCGTGGGGAAGGGAAGAGCGAGGTCCCCCTTCACCTTTTATGGACCGGACCAGAAGTGAAACGGCCAAAAAAGCGGCATTGGAGCAGCGGGAGAAGCGAGGGAAGAAAAGCAAAATGGCGGCGGCCGGGGACAAAGCGGAATGCGGGCCGGAGCTGCAGGAGTTCATCAAGCGCTGCTTCGAGGAGCTGCGGAAGGAGATGCTGGCGCCTATGCTGTCGGCGATTGAAGGACTAGGGATGACCCAGAAGGCCCACGAGGTAAAGATCCAGGAGGTGCAGAAAAGAGTCAGTGAGAATGAGGACGGGATCTTGGGCCTGGCGGTGAGAGTGGAGGAGCACGAGGCGCTGCACAAGAGGCGGGCGGGAAGATTCAAAGACCTGGAGAACAGGTCGAGGAGAAAGAACCTACGGATCCTGGGTCTCCCTGAAGGAGTGGAGGGGGCCGATGTCGGGGTATATGCGAGCACGATGCTCGAGGCGATGATGGGCGCGGAGGCCCCTTCGAGGCCGCTATAGCTGGATGGGGCACACCGGGTGCTGGCGAGGAGGCCCAAGGCTAACGAGCCGCCAAAGGCGATGGTGGTGAGGTTTCACCGTTTCACGGACAGAGAGAGGGTCTTGAAATGGGCCAAGAAGGAGCGGAGCAGCAGGTGGGACAATGCGGAGATCCGAATATACCCGGATTGGAGCACGGAGGTTGCAAAGAGGAGAGCGGGTTTCAACCGGGCCAAGGCGGTGTTGCACCGGAAAGGAGTGAGATTCGGAATGCTGCAGCCAGCGCGATTGTGGGTCACATACAAGGATCAGCACCATTATTTTGAAACCTCTGAAGAGGCGTGGACCTTTATTCAAAACAAAAAGTTGGACTCAAACTGAGGGTTTGTGTGGGTGGGGGGGATGTTTGATGGTTGTTGTACATAGGGGGTTAATCACGTGCAGGAAATGTTACATGGGCTGGGGGAGAGAGGGGGATGGCGATGGGGGAAAAGAGACAAGGCCGCGACAGGAGCTGCGCCAGAGGGGGCGGGGCAGGCTTAGGAAAGCGCGGGGTTCTTCCCGCACTAGGGAAGAAAGGCGGGAGGGGGAATGGAGGAACGCACACGGATTGGGAGATTCCCACGCGGTGAGGTCAATGGGACGGCGGGGGAAGCCGGGGTCAGCAGGTGTCAGCTGACTTATGGGAGTGATATGGGGGAGCAAAAAAGCTAGACACGGGTCTAGCGGGGCGGAGGGGAGGGTGGGGGGGGGGGAAAGGGTTGCTGCTGCACTGGCCGAAGGGGAATGGGACACAGAGGAGGTGGTCGGGGCGGGGATCTCCCGGCTGGGGGACTGGAGGGTGAGGGCGGCGCGGACACGGGACTGGCCTAGAAAAGTAGATGGCTAGTCGGTGGGGGGGGGGCGCTTTGGGGGTTTATGGATCAGATGGGGGAGTGGACCCGTGGAGGTTTGCCAGGCCGCAGGCCAGGGAATTTTCTTTTTTCTCCCACGTGCTCAAAGCCTACTCCCGGATAGATTTTTTTGTTCTGGGCAGGGCGCTGATCCCAAAAGTGGAGGGAACGGAGTATTCGGCCATAGCCGTTTCAGATCACGCCCCGCACTGGGTGGAACTGGAGTTGGGAGAGGAGAGGGACCAGCGCCCGCTGTGGCAGTTGGATGTGGGACTGCTGGCAGATGAGGTGGTGTGTGGGAGGGTGAGGGGGTGCATCGAAAGGTACTTGGAGGCCAACGACAACGGGGAGGTGCGGGTGGGGGTGGTATGGGAGGCGTTGAAGGCGGTGGTCAGGGGAGAGCTAATCTCCATCAGGGCTCACAGGGAGAAGACAGAGGGCATGGAAAGGGAGAGGTTAGTGGGGGAGATTTTAAGAGTGTACAGGAAATACGCAGAGGCCCCTGAGGAGGGATTACTTGGGGAAAGGCGATGTCTCCAGACGGAGTTTGATCCGTTGACCACAGAGAAGGCAGAGGCACAGTGGAGGAAGGCGTAGGGGGCGACCTACGAGTATGGGGAGAAGGCGAGTCGGATGCTGGCACACCAGGTCCGTAAGAGGATGGCAGCGAGGGAAGTAGGGGGAGTCAAGGATGGAAGGGGAGCCACGGTGCGGAGTGCGACGAAAATAAACGAGGCATTCAAGGCCTTCTATGAGGAGCTGTACAGATCCCAGCCCCCAGCGGGGGAAGAGGGAATGAGACAATTCCTAGACCAATTGAGATTCCCGAGGGTGGAGGAGCAAGAGGTGGCTGGTTTGGGGGCACCAATTGGGTTGGAGGAGCTGAGCAAGGGTTTGGGGAGTATGCAGGCGGGGAAGGCCCCGGGACCGCACGGGTCCCCGGTGGAGTTCTACAGGAGGTACGCAGACCTGTTGGCCCCGCTACTAGTGAGGACCTTTAATGAGGCAAGGGAGGAAGGGACCCTGCCCCCGACAATGTCGGAGGCGACGATTTCTTTGATCCTAAAGTGGGACAATGACCCACTGCAATGTGGATCGTACAGGCCGATCTCGCTCCTCAACGTGGATGCTAAGTTGCTGGCAAAAGTGCTGGCTACGAGGATCGAGGACTGTGTCCCGGGGGTGATCGACGAGGACCAGACGGGATTTGTAAAGGGCAGGCAACTAAACACCAATGTGCGGCGGCTCTTAAACGTGATAATGATGCCATCGGTGGGGGGAGAGGCGGAGATAGTGGCAGCTATGGACGCGGAGAACGCCTTTGATCGAGTAGAGTGGGAGTACCTCTGGGAAGTGCTGCGTAGGTTTGGGTTCGGGGGAGGGTTTATTAGTTGGGTTAAGCTCCTTTACAGAGCTCCGGTGGCGAGTGTGGTGACGAATCGGCGGAGGTCGGAGTATTTTTGGCTGTACCGTGGGACGAGGCAGGGGTGCCCCCTGTCCCCCCTGTTGTTTGCATTGGCGATTTAACCCTTGGCCATATCATTGAGGGAGTCTAGGAAATAGAGGGGGGTGGTCCGAGGGGGAGAAGAGCATCGAGTGTCGCTTTATGTGGATGACCTGTTGCTGTATGTGGCGGATCCAGTGGAGGGGATGGTGGAGGTCATGCAGACTCTAAGGGAGTTTGGGGATTTTTCGGGCTATAAGCTCAATGTAGGGAAGAGTGAGCTTTTTGTAGTACAGGCGGGGGACCAAGAAAGGGGGATAGGCGATCTACCGCTGAGGAGGGCGGAGGGGAGCTTTCGGTACCTGGGGATCCAGATAGCCAGGAGTTGGGGGGCCCTACATAAACTGAATCTGATGATGTTGGTGGAGCAGATGGGGGAGGACTTCAAAAGATGGGACATGTTACCGCTCTCGCTAGCGGGTGGAGTGCAGTCGATCAAAATGGTGGACCTTCCGAGGTTTCTTTTTGTGTTTCAGTGCCTTCCCATCGTGATCACCAAGACCTTTTGTAAGAGAGCAGGCAGGAGTATTATGGGGTTTGTGTGGGCAAATAGGACCCCGAGGGTAAGGAGAGGGTTTCTGGAACGCAGTAGGCACCGAGGAGGGTTGGTGCTGCCGAACCTGGGGAGCTACTTCTGGGCAGCAAATGTGGCGATGATCCATAAGTGGGTGATGGCGGGAGAGGGGGCGACATGGAAGAGGTTGGAGATGGTGTCCTGTAAAGGAACGAGCCTGGGGGCGCTGGTGACGGCACCGCTGCCGCTCTCGCCGTAAAAGTGTACCACGAGACCGGTGGTGGCTGCAACGCTAAGGATCTGGGGCCAGTGGAGACGGCACAGGGGTGCAATGGGAGCCTCGGTGTGGTCCCCAATCAGGGGTAACCACCGGTTTGTCCCGGGGAGGATGGACGGGGGGTTTCAGAGCTGGCATCGGGCGGGGATTAGAAGAATGGGGGACTTGTTCATTGATGGGACGTTTGCGAGCCTAGGGGCACCAGAGGAGAAGTTTGAGATACCCCCGGGAAATGCTTTTAGATACATGCAGGTGAGGGCGTTTGTGAGGCGGCAAGTGAGGGAGTTTCCATTGCTCCCGGCACAGGAAATTCAAGACAGGGTGATCTCGGGTGTACTGGTCGGGGAGGGCAAGGTATCGGCAATATACCAGGAGATGAAAGAAGAGGGGGAAATATTGGTAGAGGAGCTGAAGGGTAAATGGGAGGAGGAGCTGGGGGAGGAGATTGAGGAGGGGTTATGGGCTGATGCCCGAGGTAGGGTTAATTCCTCCTCCTCGTGTGCCAGGCGCAGCCTGATACAATTTAAGGTAGTTCACAGAGCGCACTTGACGGGGGCGAGGTTGAGTAGGTTCTTTGGGGTAGAGGACAGATGTGGAAGGTGCTCAGGGAGTCCGGCGAACCATGTCCATATGTTTTGGTCATGCCCGGCACTGGAGGGGTTCTGGAGAGGAGTGGCGGGAACAATATCTCAGGTGGTGAAAGTCCGGGTCAAGCCAAGCTGGGGGCTAGCAATATTTGGAGTAGTGGACGAGCCGGGAGTGCATGAGGCGAAAGAGGCCGGTATTCTGGCCTTTGCGTCCCTAGTAGCCCGGCGAAGGATCTTGCTAATGTGGAAGGAGGCAAAGCCCCCCAGCGTGGAGGCCTGGATAAACGACATGGCTGGGTTCATTCAGCTGGAGAGGATAAAGTTTGCCTTGAGAGGGTCTGCGCAGGGGTTCTACAGGCGGTGACAACCGTTCCTAGACTATCTCGTGGAGCGTTAGAGGAAGGTCGGTCAGCAGCAGCAGCAACCCGGGGGGGGGGGGATGTTCTGTGAAGCGGGGGGGGGTTTTGCCTAGGGGGTGTTTGAGCAAGAGAACACACAAAAGATTTGGGAAACTGGCATGTACGGGAGGGAGCCAGTGTACAAAGCTCTGTAACATATCGTTTTACCATGTATATATCTTGCTATGTGCGTTTTCTTTCTATTTTGTTACGAGGGGGGGGTTATTGTTTGTAAGGGTGAAAAATTGTGTTAAAAAACTTTAATAAATATATTTAAAAATAAAAAAGAGATGGCTCGTGCCAAGCTCTTCACCAAACTCGACGCCTCAAAAGGATTCTGGCAAATCCAGCTCGATAAATCCAGCAGGAAACTTTGCACATTTAATACCCCCTTTGGCAGATATTGTTACAATAGGATGCCGTTTGGGATCATATCTGCATCAGAAGTGTTCCATAGGATTATGGAACAAATGATGGAAGGCATTGAAGATGTTCGCGTCTATGTCGATGACATAATCATTTGGTCCACCATCCTGCAGGAGCATGTTCGTCGCCTCCAGCGCATATTCAGACGTATACATGAGCATGGCCTCCGCCTCAACAGGGCCAAGTGCTCTTTTGGTCAGATGGAACTCAAGTTCCTCGGGGACCACATCTCCCAATTGGGTGTGCAGCCGGATGCGGACAAGGTAGCTGCCATCACAGCTATGAAAACACCAGAGGACAAGAAGGCAGTCCTCCGGTTTCTGGGCATGGGAAATTTTTCGGGAAATTTATCCCTAACCTCACCTCTCATACCACGGCTTTCAGGCACCTGGTCAGGAAGACGACAGACTTCCAATGGCTCCCTGCCCACGAGCGCGAATGGAGAGAACTCAAAACAAAACTGACCACGGCCTCGGTTTTAGTTTTTTTCATCCAGCAAAGGAGACCAAAATTTCGACCGATGCCAGTCAATCCGGCATTGAGGCAGTGCTCCTTCAACATGATGAGGCCTCATCATGGGCCCCCGTTGCATATGCGTCACGTGCGATGACCCCCACGGAGCAGCGCTATGCGCAGATAGAAAAGGAGTGCCTGGGCCTTTTGACCGGTGTGGTTAAGTGTCACGATTATGTGTACGGACTTCCTCAATTCGCCATCGAGACCGACCATCGGCCGCTGGTCAATATAATACAGAAAGACTTGAATGACATGACGCCTCGCCTCCAGCGAATTCTACTCAAGCTTTGGCGATATGACTTCCAGCTGGCATACACCCCAGGCAAAGACCTCATCATTGCTGATGCTCTCTCCAGGGCAGTCAACACTCCATGGGACCCAGCAGGATTTGTCTGCCAGGTTGACGCCCATGTGGCATTCGCGGCCTCCATTCTACCTGCCACGGATGAACGCCTCGTCCAAATTCGACGCGAGACGGCGGCTGACCCCTTGCTACAGCGTGTCATGCGCCACCTAACGGACGGGTGGCTCAAGGGCCAATGCCCTCAGTTCTATAATGTCAGAGATGATCTGGCGGTAGTAGACGTGCTTCTTCTAAAACTGGACCGCATTGTCATCCCGCATAGCATGCGCCAGCTTGTCCTGGAACAACTACACGAGGGCCACCTTGGCGTGGAAAAGTGCCGCCGACGGGCCCGAGAGGCAGTGTACTGGCCCGGCATTAATGAGGACATTGCCAACACAGTGCTCAACTGCCCCACTTGTCAGCGCTTCCAGCCGGCCCAACCACGTGAGACCCTACAGCCCCATGAGCTGGTCACGTCACCATGGACCATAACAACATAAGAAATCGGAACAGGATTAGGCCATCTGGCCCCTCGAGCCTGCTCCGCCATTTAATGATATCATGGCTGATCTTTGTGGACTCAGCTCCACTCTCCGGCCCGTACACCATATCCCCAAATCCCTTTATTCTTTTATATGTTTCAATAAGATCCCCCCGCATCCTTCTAAACTCCAATGAGTACAGTCCCAGTCTACTCAACCTCTCGACCAAGGTGGGCATCGACCTGTTCCACCCGCGTGGACCTGACGTACACTCACTGGGGTAAGCACCACCGCGTGATAGCGAGTCAGCAGCCCATTTGGGTTCTCCGAAATCTTAATTCCAATTTTAAAATCTAAAAACAGGTGCTGATTCACTTTCACCCAATTTTAACCCAACAAAAAGAGTTACAATTACCATCCACCACCCCCAGATATTGTAAGTATTTGTTTTCAAAATTTATACCAGTGGGATATTGGGGAGGGAATTGTAACATTTGGGGGTGGTGCAGTGGTTAGCACTAGGACTACGGCGCTGAGGACACGGGTTCGAATCCCAGCCTTGGGTCACTGTCGGTGTGGAGTTTGCACGTTCTCCCCGTATCTGCGTGGGTTTCACTCCCACAACCCAAAGATGTGCAGGTTATCTGGATTGGCCACGCTAAATTGCCCCTTAATTGGAAAAAAAATCATTGGGTACTCTAAATTAAAAAAAAACAGAATTGTAACATTTACCAGTACATCCTGTTTATTTTGACTTTATCATCAAGCCTGGGATATACACTTAAGATAAATGGAAACCCTGGATTTTCCAAGTACTTGGGCGAGATTCTCCGACCCCCCGCCGGGTCGGAGAATCGCCGGGGGCTGAAGTGAATCCCGCCCCTGCCGTTTGCCGAATTTTCCGGCACCGGATATTCGGCGGGGGCGGGAATCGCGTCGCGCCGGTTGGCGGCCCTCCCCCCCCCCCCCCGCGATTCCCCGGCCCGAATGGTCCGAAGTCCCGCCGCTAAAATGCCTGTCCCGCCGGCGTAGATTAAACCACCTACCTTACTGGCGGGACAAGGCGGCGCGGGCGGGCTCCGGGGTCCTGGGGGGCGCGCGGGGCGATCTGACCCCGGGGGGTGCCCCCACGGTGGCCTGGCCCGCGATCGGGGCCCACCGATCCGCGGGCAGGCCTGTGCCGTGGGGGCACTCTTTCCCTTTTGCCTTCGCCACGGTCTCCACCATGGCGGAGGCGGAAGAGACTCCCTCCACTGCGCATGTGCGGGAATGCCATCAGCGGCCGCTAACGCTCCCGCGCATGCACCGCCCGGAGATGTCATTTCCGCGCCAGCTGGCGGGGCACCAAAGGCCTTTTCCGCCAGCTGCCGGGGCGGAAATTCGTCCGTCGCGGGCCTAGCCCCTTAAGGTTGGGGCTCGGCCCCCCAAGATGCGGAGCATTCCGCACCTTTGGGGCGGCGCGATGCCCGACTGATTTGCGCTGTTTTGGGCGCCAGTCAGCGGATATCGCGCCGATACCGGAGAATTTCGCCCCTTGTCTTTGTCCAGGCTACCTTGCACAATGTACTGTGCATCAGAAATGTGATTCATCATACAATGAACAAACAGAAATGGTGGCTCTCCCAGCTAGTTCACAGCACATGAGGTACCTTAACACTAGTATTGGTAAATCTACCCTTTAATCTGTCCTTTAAGCTTCAATCTGTGCTGTATTTTTCTATGTTCTATGTTCTAAGTGCGGCAGAAACCAGAGGAAGTGAAGCAGTTGGGGAAAATCCTGGCAGAGTAAATATTTGTCTGGATCATAAAAGGATTATAAACTGTGCCACATGATTTAGATCTCATCTAGTGATAAAACAGGGATTAGAATAATTGTCCAAGTCTAACCATGGCTGGACTGCACTGATTACAGGATGAGTTACAAAACTGCATGCAGTCTATTGTAATCTTTTGTCTCCCGGCAGACAGACTGGATCAAAAGATCCTGAGGCTCAATGTGTGGCTTTACCTAGTGCCACCGGCGGAGTGACAAATGATAAACAGAACACACAGGCTATTCTGCTAAATAATGCTCACAACTCCAAACTGATATGCAGAGGGAAGACTTCCAGTTTGCTGTTACATCCATAAAATTCCTAAATTTGTTGGCGGTTTTGCTTCACACAGCACACAGAGGAAATATTACATCGTTGTTTTTATGTGTTGTCAACACAGGTAACCTTTGGCATTAATCTCATATTCCATATCCGTGATCGCTGGCTGGAGTTATATGGCTGTCTCTTCCAACTCAAACTGCTGTGAGAAGTTCTCTCGTACAAATCAGTCGTCACCTGAGTCCCATTGCCACTCTTGCACTGACACACACCCAAAGATATTCATCATTGAGGCCACAGTAGCTTCTAATGCAAGGTGTACATCTGAAATGTCCCAATCTATCTTTTCTCTTTACTGGGGCGAGATTCTCCGCCCCCCCGCCGGGTCTTAGAATCGGCGGGGGGGGGGGGGCGGCGTGAATCCCGCCCCCGCCGGCCGCCGAATTCGCTGGCACCGAAAATTTGGCGGGTGCGGGAATCGCACCGCACCGGTCGACGGGCCTCCCCGGCGATTCTACGGCCCGCGATGGGCCGAAGTCCCGCTGCTGTCATGACAGTCCCGCCGGCGTGAATCAAACCACCTACCTTACCGGCGGGACTGGCGTCGCGGGTGGGCTCTGGGGTCCTGGGGGGGGGGGGGGGCGCGGGGCGATCTGGCCCCGGCGGGTGCCCCCACGGTGGCCTGGCCCGCAATCGGGGCCCACCGATCTGCGGGCGGGCCTGTGCCGTGGGGGCCCTCTTTTCTTTTTGCCTCGGCCACAGCCTCCGCGATGGCTGATGCGGAAGTGACACCTCCCCCTGCGCATGCGCGGGGATGACGTCAGCAGCCGCTGACGCTCCCACCCATGCGTGGACTTCCGCCGCCCGGCGCAGTCCCTTCGGCCCCGGCTGGTGTGGCACCAAAGGCCTTTCCCACTGGCGCGCCAACCACTCCGACACGGGCCTAGCCCCTCAAGGTGAGGGCTTGGCCCCTAAAGGTGCAGAGAAATCCACTCCTTTGGGGTGGCCTGACGCCAGGTTGGTTCCCGCCACTCCATCCCGCCGGGACCCCCCGCCCCGCCGGGTAGGGGAGAATCCTGGCCCAGATGCTGTTGTTATTATCAAGGATTTTTCCATTTTGATTTCAGTATAACTACACCACTCCATGGCCTACAATAGGCTGGTTTAAGAAACAGTAGGCTAGATTTTATAATGAAAGTTAAAGGGGTGAAAATGGCCCCACATTGGTGAATCAGAGTAAAACTGCTGTTTGTCCAGCTGCCTCTTCCTTCTGATCACTTGTCTTCAGGTCACAATATGGATTGGGGGCTGGTTTAGCTCAGTTGGCTAGACAGCTGGTTCGTGATGCAAAGCGAGACCAGCAGGGTCGGTTCAATTCCCGTACTGGCTCATGTAGGGCCCCACCTTCTCAACCTTGTCCCTCACCTGAGGTGTGGTGATCTTCAGGTTAAATCACCACCAGTCAGCTCTCCCCCTCAATGGGGAAAGCAGCCGATGGTCATCTGGGACTATGGTGACTTTACACTCTTTACACAATGTGGATTAAAAGGATAATGGAATAACCCAACTCGATGGCTGAGAACCCCATGTGAATGGATGGATCAGTGGTCGTTACACCCTGTTCAGTGTTAGTCTACTTTGACAGAGAATAAATACTGACCAGTTATTTTATGCCCAATGCCGTGGAGTTTCTGACAGGCGGGTTGGATGAATGCTGCCCCCAGCTTAACAGTGACACACAAGCAAGTGATAGAGAGGAAGAGAAAGTAACAAAGATGAGAATGCAATAACAGACAGTAACAAAAAGAGGAAGGAGACAGTAACACAAATAAAATGGGAAAGCACCAGAGATACAAGAAAATAACAGAGTGACAGACAGAACAGAAGACAGGACATATTAACAGAGAGGATGGGAAGAGTAACAAAGAGATAGGGGACAGCAAAGAAAAGGAGGAAGAGAGCAAACACGAGCCACGAATCGTTCTGATCATATATTTTTCTAAGTATATTGCAGTCTAAGCATTACTGTATGATTGCATCAAATATGATGTATTTCTTAAATGTTTCTTAATAGGATACAGACCATTGCAACGACATTAGTAATATCAGGAAATTAGTCAGAGCAATGTGAGGAAATCCATCAGAATGATCTTTATGTCTGGTTCCCTCAGACAGAATGATGTATGCCTCAGTTACAGGATTGTTGGCCAGTCTAACTTATATGGCTCAGTTGACTAGGATACAAGTTTTCATAGCGTGGTTGCTTCCTGAAGTGTGGGGTGCAAGCGGGGCAAGGGCAGATCAGCGTTATGGAAGGATGTGTATGGGGGCTACATTTGTTGAGTTTTTGAAAATGAATAAAAACGGAAGTTGTGTTTGATGTCTTAAATAAGGCGGTGCACGGTGCGAAACGTGGCAGAGGAAAGAATGCAGAGAACAATTCAAAATCAGAATGCTGTTAGATACGTTATTACATTGTGCTTGGGAGCTCATTCATGTTTTTATCTTTACTTAATTTCTACCTCTGTAGACGATGGCTAGCGCTGTTCTTGAATGAAGGCTTGCTACACATGTTCATTTCGCCATGCCACTTAAAAGAGGATTATTCCTATACCACACTGACATGAATGTGTTAACAAACGTTGTAGGGGAATAGCTCTGACTGTAATTGGCAGTTTTCTCACACCGTCTACATTCTCTAAATAAAAGGATGAGAGACTTGCTCTTTTGAATTCCCCTCTGCTTGACTGGTCGCCATGGCAATTAGATTGAGGCTGAGAATGAACGATGTGGGAGAGTGTTGGTGTAAGCATGTAACAGCACAGTGTTTTGGAAATCCAATTCACTGTGTCAGCGGGAAATTGTTGACCCTTTAAATTCTGATTCCCGAGAAGATTTTTGCGGGCGAAATCAGATCAATATTAGCAGTGCAAAATGCAATGAGGATGGTGTAAAACAGGTTGCCGATTCACTACTGATTTGTGGTACTAGTGTTAATCCATTTCACCCTTCTCCTGCGCCTAATATTAAGATGCAAATTAAGCATGAATGCTAAAAAGTGTGAACTTAGAAAACAACATATTGGGGATACACTGGAAGACCACCAGCATCTGAAAGAAAAGATTGAATGTTCCATTAACCTATCAGAAAGTTGTGTATTAAATATAGGGGCTGGTTTAGCACAGTGGGCTAAACAGCTAGCCTGTAATGCAGAACAATGCCAGCAGCGTGGGTTCAATTCCTGTACCGGCCTCTGCGAACAGGTGCCGGAATGTGGCGACTAGGGCCTTTTCACAGTAACTTGATTGAAGCCTACTTGTGACAATAAGCGATTATTATTATTCTTGGAACATATCGGGGAAGCAGTGGCATGGTGGAATCCAGAGACCCAGGGTAAGGCTCTGGGTCCCGGGTTCGAATCCCACCATGACACATGGTGAAATTCAAATTCAATAAAAATCTGTAATTAAAACCCATTGTCGTAAAAACTCATCTGGCTCACTAATGTAGTGAAGAAAATCTGCCATCCTTACCTGGTCTGGCCGACATGTAACTCAACATATGGTTGACTCTGAAATGGCCACTCAGTTGAAGGACAATTAGGGATGGGCAAAAAATGCTGGCCCAGCCAGCGCATCCACATCCCATGAACAAATAAAGAAAAAACAAAAGTTACCAGCAACTTTCAGACAATGGTACTTCCCTAGCCTTCGCTGCTTTTGTGGAATACTGCTCCATGCAATGAAGTGGCCATAACCAGCGCAGTGTCCAATTGGGTTTCCTACCTCTACATTAACAATAACAACTTGCATTTAGACAGTGTCTTTAACACAGAAGCACAGTTAGAGAAATGTTGACAGAGCACACTGCTAGGTTCTTTAGTAAGCTCTGTAACATTGAAACATTTTAACAACTTCTTGTGGAGATGTGGTATTCACAACTGGAGTATGACTGTGTTTTGTCTTGCAGGTTTTGTGGAAAACTGCTATTGGCATTGTTTGTAGAGAATGCTGCCACAGATTAGTCCAAGGTGCTCATAATGAACTAGTGGTAAGCCATGGATCATCCAACCATGGGTACAGATTTGTTGTTCTACAATGTGGTTTTCAGTGCACATCAACATAGAAATGGCAGCATAACTCAATAAATAATTGATCAAACTAAAGCCCAGTAGCGCTCCTCCCTCCAGGACACCATCTCACACCATTTTGTGTTCACATACTCCAGCCAATAGGTATGTGAAATGGAGCTGGACCAACGGCAAAATTCTCCGGAAACGGCGCGATGTCCGCCGACTGGCGCCCAAAACGGCGCCAATCAGACGGGCATCGCGCCGCCCCAAAGGTGCGGAATGCTCCAACCCCAACATTGAGGGGTTAGGCCGACGCTGGAGGAATTTCCGCCCTGCCAGCAGGCGGAAACGGCCTTTGTTACCCCGCCAGCTGGCGCAGAAATTACATCTCCATGCGGCGCATGCGCGGGAGCGTCAGCGGCCGCTGACAGTTTCCCGGCGCATGCGCAGTGGAGGGAGTCTCTTCCACCTCCGCCACAGGCCCGCCCGCGGATCGGTGGGCCCCGATCGCGGGCCAGGCCACCGTGGAGGCACCCCCCGGGGTCAGACCGCCCCGCGCCCCCCCCCAGGACCCCGAGCCCGCCCACGCCGCCTTGTCCCGCCGGTAAGGTAGGTGATTTAATTTACGCCGGCGGGACAGGCAATTTATCGGCGGGACTTCGGCCCATCTGGGCCGGAGAATCGAGCGGGGGGGCCCGCCAACCGACCCCCCCCGGCGGGGGGTCGGAGAATGTCGCCCCAGGTTAGTATCCAAGGTGGTGAAAGTTAAATGCTTTGTGATCAAGTAAGACTAACTGCGCTGCTCCTGGAGAGTATTTAATGTCTATGTTTAACAGACGTGAATCAGAGTTCATTGTCCCAGGGCTGAATGTTACGGACCACCCATGGCTGAGGATGCCATGCCATCCACTCACCCTGCTGCAATTTGTCTGCTGGAGGGTTTAGTGTTGGTTGGGCCATCTGCCCATTTCCCAATTGAGGCTATTAAGTAGGCACTAAATTCCCAATGAGGGCATCATCCCATCACCATTCCGATTAACGGATGGCATGAGTGGCCTGTGTCCTCCAACATGTTGTCATGTAGCTTGGCAGGTAATATTAATCTTTATTATTGTCACAAGTAGGCTTACATTAAAACTCCAATGAAGTTACTGTGAAAAGCCACGGGTCGACTCACTCCGGCGCCTGTTCGGTACAGAGAGGGAGAATTCAGAATGTCCAATTCACCTAACAAGCACGTCTTCCAGGAATTTTGGGAGGAAACCGGAACACCCAGAGGAAAACCACGCAGACACGGGGAGAACGTGCAGACTCCGCACAGACAGTGACCCAAGCCGGGAATCGAACCTGGGATCCTGGCCCTGTGAAGCAACAGTGCTAACCACTGTGCTACAGTGCCATGTTTAACCCTGTTCTGTCGGCGGCTGGTCAGGGAAAGGGGGAATTGCCTCCTTCCTGGGACGCCTGTGCCAATCGGAGGTGCCTTACACCCCACAGTTTTGCCTCCCTGCTTCCAACCTCCTCACCCCCACTCTTCTAAGGGGCTGGACAACCCGGTCCCGGTAAGATCCCCAATTCCTCTGGGAAGGGGCATCCACAGCTCCTCTTCCTCCTACGACTCCTGCAATACCACAAGTGGCCAATGATACTGCTGTGATGCAGAGCCTCCGATTGGCCAGCAACTCTATAAGGCGGGATTTTCTCCTGGAGACAGACAGAAGTCCTGCCTTGTACTAATTAAAGAGCCATCACCCAAAAAATTAAAGTGGGGCAGGCTGACCAAGAGGAGGTGGGCTTACCTTCAAAACTTATGCTGGAGAGTGGGAAGCCTTCCCTCAGCATGGAATCCGGATAGGTGATCCATTGACTGGACTCAATACGTTAACTATGTTCCACTCTTCACAGACACCGCCAGGCCTGCTGAGGTTTCCAGCACTTCCTGCTTTTATTTCAAATTTTAAGCATCTGCAGTATTTTGCTTTTCTATTCGATTCTTCTTCAGGGGCGGGATTCTCTGACCCCCCGCCGGGTCGGAGAATCGCCGGGGGCTGGCGTGAATCCCGCCCCCGCCGGTTGTCGAATTCTCCGGCACCAGATATTTGGCGGGGGTGGGAATCGCGCCGCGCCGGTTGGCGGGCGATGGGCCGAAGTCCCGCTGTTGGAATGCCTGTCCCGCCGGCGAGAATCAAACCACCTCTCTTACCGGCGGGACAAGGCTGTGCGGGCGGGCTCCGGGGTCCTGTGGGGGGCGTGGGGCGATCTGGCCCCGGGGGGTGCCCCCACGGTGGCCTGGCCCGCGATCGGGGCCCACCGATTCGTGGGCGGGCCTGTGCTGTGGGGGCACTCTTTTCCTTCCGTCTTCGCCATGGTCTCCACTATGGCGGAGGCGGAAGCGACCCCCTCCACTGCGCATGCGCAGGGATGCCGTGAGCGGCCGCTGACACTCCCGCGCATGCGCCGCACGGCAAATTCATTTTTGCGCCAGCTGGCGGGGCACCAAAGGCCTTTCCCGCCAGCTGGCGGGGCGGAAATCAGTCCGGCGTGGGCCTAGCCCCTCAAGGTGAGGGCTCGGCCCCACAAGATGCGGAGAATTCCGCACCTTTGGGGCTGCATGATGCCGGACTGATTCGCGCCGTTTCTGGCGCCGGTCGGCCGACATCGCGCCGATTGCGGAGAATCCCGCCCCTGATGTCCAAAGTAAAGCAGGAAAGGAATTGTGACAATTTCGGTGAGCAAATTGCAAAGTCAAATGTTTTGTGTGACCCTGAATCAACTATTTTGTGTGTAAGATTGCGTCCAAGTTTATAAGGATCAGGGTGTCACTGATAGAAGCGTTTCATGAGTGTGAGAGAAATACCACATGCAACTTGAAAACTGTTTGCACCTAAGGGGTTAAAAACGTAACATGTTTCATGCAAATAAACTCTGAAATATTTTCTTAATAGCAGTCAATGCCAAAAAGAACAGTAAAGCTAATGAGGTTTGAGGCCCCCGGGCCAGAATGATCTGCAACTCCTCATGCATGCCGAATCAACAGGTTAAATAAGTCATGCCTTAAATCAGATTGTGATTGACAGCTTTACAATGCCACCCAAAGTACTCCATTTCAAAAATATAGTTCAATGCCTATTTAGGGCGTGATTCTCCCAAAGGGGAACAAAGTGCCCTAGCGAGCGCATTTTGCCGCGTGTTTCCTGGCGCTTGCAGTGCTGAGAAACACGTGGCTATTCAATGCTATTCTCTAAGGGGCCTGAACGGGGAACACGCGGCCCAGTTTTGTGGGGAGCTCTGCTTGCCGGAACCCCCCAGTGTAGCGAGAGATCGGGATGCTATTTTTAAATGGCCTCCCGAGACCCCCAAAATGATCCCTGACCTACTCCCCAAGCCCGAGCGCACTACGGGAGGCTCCCAGGACCCCGTGCACACCCCCCCCCCCCCCCCGCTCCCCCCCCCCCAACACCCATGCCGGGCGCCCCCGGCCCGAGCGTGTGCAAGAAATGCCAGCTTGGCACCTTGGCATTGCTAACCTGGCATTGCCCAGGCCAGCTGGCAGTGCCAGGCTGAGCAAGGAGCTGTGCTCCGAAAGCTAGTGATTCAAAACAAACCTGTTGGACTTTAACCTGGCGTTGGAAGACTTGTTCTGTAAGAGGCCAGTGTAAATACATAATGGGAAGAAGGAAGGATAAATACATCAACTCCCAACCGCAGATGTTGCACTCCCGTCTCTCACTCCCGTCTGCATCAATGGCTCTGAAGTGGAGATGGTCGATAGCTTTAAGTTCCTGGGGATCACCATCACAACAGTCTGTCCTGGTCCACTCACGTTGATGCAACATTCAAGAAAGCCAACAACGTCTCTACTTCCTACGGAATCTAAAGAAATTCGGCATGTCTGCATCAATTCTCATAAACTTCTACAGATGTGCCATAGAGAGCATCCTATCCGGCTGCATCACAGCTTGGTATGGCACTGCTTGGTCCAAGATCGCAAGAGACTGCAGAGTGTGGTGATCTCAGCCCAATGCATCACACAAGCTTGCCACCCCCACATTGATTCTGTCTACACCTCCCGCTGCCTCAGGAAGGCAGATAGCATTATCAGAAATCCCTCTCACCCAAGCATTGCCTTCTTCCAGACCCTTCTATCAGGTAGAAGGAACAGAAGTCTGAAGACCCACACATCCAGACATAGGAACAGCTCCTTCCCCACAGCTACT
This sequence comes from Scyliorhinus torazame, assembly GCF_047496885.1. Taxonomy (NCBI): domain Eukaryota; kingdom Metazoa; phylum Chordata; class Chondrichthyes; order Carcharhiniformes; family Scyliorhinidae; genus Scyliorhinus; species Scyliorhinus torazame. Next base: position 111,174,325 of record NC_092724.1, read on the forward strand.
AGACTCCTCAACGACTCTCCCTCGGACTTATCTGTTCCCTGAAAGAACACTATTCACAACGCCCTATACTGCTCGTGCTCCTGTATTCGCTTTGTTTGGCCCCTTGTTCCGCACTGTAACCAATCACTGTTTGTCGATGTATCATTTGCCAATGTACTCTGTTGTTTATTCTTTTTTATCTACTATATACGTACTGTGTACGTTCCCTTGGCCGCAGAAAAATATTTTTCACTGTACTTCGGTACATGTGACAAAATCAAAATCAAAAAATCAAAAAAATCAAAATCAACGCCTGGCTCTGAAAGCTGCACATTTGCTTTGAACACTATTACATTGGCAATCTCTCGATAATCGACTGCTTCTCAACAATAAAAAAAAGAAATTCAAGCTTTCATGTCAGCTGTGCCTTTGGTGGGCAGTTACATGCCTTGGTAAACCAATCCAAGGGAGACAACCTTTATCACCAAACTGACACCCAGTTACTGGAGTAGTCGCAGCGGACGCACTCTCTCCGTTGTCTATGTTTCTCTTTATACGAATACGATATCCTATCAGAAATAGTGAAGTCGCTCTGCTCTTGTCTTTTCTTCTTTAAAAGAAAATAGATCATTCCGGTTGTGATCTTGTACATAAAGCTCACTGTGGGATGCTGGCAAAGCATTCATCAATATTTCAGCAACTGTCAATGGATTACGCAGAAGTACAGAGGTTCAAGAGACAGTGAGACAAATAAAAAGGTTTAAACAAATGCAGTTTCCTGATGGACAAATGACCTGTCCAGTGTAGTATAAACAATAAAGCCATATGCACCTCAACGAGCCAGGCTTGAGTCCCAATCTGTACTGGGTTACCAGGTCTCCACAGGGGAAGCAGATGGTGGTGGTGTGTTATAGTTCACCCAGGGAGTCCGAATTGCTGTGGCAACATACACCTTTACATGCATGTTATTGGCTGGAGCTATGGATAGCGATGTGAGAGGTTCCAATGTCCTTTCCATCACATGGCTGAACAGGAATCTCTCCCACCCCTACCACCTGCCTTTGGCATGTGTTGGAAGGATTTTCAGGTTTGTGCTCAACCTGTTTGCCGGCATTATGATCGCACCTTCCTTGACCTTTATATGATTTTGCATGATTTCATTCAGAAATTTGGCTTGCAATTTTTATAACAACTGCTATGAATCCAAATTTTACAACACGTGACATTGCAAATTGCAGATGTTAAAAATAATGAATCTAACGATTAGAAAACCTGCTGTCACTAAAAAATTTTAATGGGACATTATGTGGGTACTTGTAATTCCACTGAATGTTAAGAGAAAATGGTTACATTTTCTTTCTTTTGTTGGAGGTGGTCATTACCTGGCATTTATATAGTGAGGCTGTTACTTGCCACTTATCAGCACAAGACTGAATGTTGTCCGGTCTTGCTGCATGGACTGATTCAGTATCTGAGGAGTTGCAATGGAACACTGTGCAATCATCAGAGAAGATCTTGAATTCTGACTTTATGATGGAGGGAAGATGATTGGTGAAGCAGCTCAAAATGGTTAGGCCTAGGACATTACCCTGAGGAACTCTAGTAGTGATGTCCTGGGGCTAAGATGTTTGACCTCCAACAACCACAACCATCGTGGGCAGCACGGTAGCATTGTGGATAGCACAATTGCTTCACAGCTCCAGGGGTCCCAGGTTCGATTCCGGCTTGGGTCACTGTCGGTGCGGAGTCTGCACATCCTCCCCGTGTGTGCGTGGGTTTCCTCCGGTTTCCTCCCACAGTCCAAAGATGTGCAGGTTAGGTGGATTGGCCATAATAAATTGCCCTTCGTGTCCAAAATTGCCCTTAGTGTTGGGTGGGGTTACTGGGTTATGGGGATAGAGTGGAGGTGTTGACCTTGGGTAGGGTGCTCTTTCCAAGAGCCGGTGCTGACTCGATGGGCCAAATGGCCTCCTTCTGCACTGTAAATTCTATGATCTATCTTCTTTTGTATAGGGTGTTGGTGAGACCACATCCGGAGTATTGGGTGAAATTCTCCCCAAACGGCGCGATGTCCGCCGACTGGCGCCCAAAACGGCGCCAATCAAACGGGCATCGCGCCTCCCCAAAGGTTCCGCATCTTTGGGGGCCGAGCCCCAACATTGAGGGGCTAGGCCGACGCCGGAGGGATTTCCGCACCGCCAGCTGGCGGAAACGGCCTTTGTTGCCCCGCCAGCTGGCGCGGAAATTACATTTCGGGACGGCGCATGCGCGGGAGCATCAGCGGCCGCTGACAGTTTCCCGCGCATGCGCAGTGGAGGGAGTCTCTTCCGCCTCCGCCATGGTGGAGACCGTGGCGGAGGCGGAAGGGAAAGAGTGCCCCCACGGCACAGGCCCGCCCGTGGATCGGTGGGCCCCGATCGCGGGCCAGGCCACCATGGGGGCACCCCCTGGGGCCAGATCGCCCCGCACCCCCCCCAGGACCCCGGAGCCCACCCTCACCGCCTTGTTCCGCCGTTCAAAAGGTGGTTTAATCCACGCCGGCGGGACACGCAATTTATTGGCGGGACTTCGGCCCATCCGGGACGGAGAATCATGTGGGGGTGCCCGCCAACCGGCGCGGCCCGATTCCTGCCCCCGCCGAATATCCGGTACCGGAGACTTCGGCAACCGGCGGGGGCGGGATTCACGGCAGCCCCCGGCGATTCTCCAACCCGGCGGGGGGTCGGAGAATGACGCCCATTGTGTCCAGTTTTGGTCTACTTATTTCAGGAAGGATGTGATGGCATTGGAGGCAGTTCAGAGCAGATTCACCAGACTGATTCCGGGGATGAAACGGCTGACGTATGAGGAGCGATTAAACAGTTTAATCGCTGGAGTTTAGAAGCATGAGAGAGGACCTGATCAAGGTTTATAAAATACTAAATTGATAAAGTAAATGTAGACCAAATGTTCCCCCTTATAGGGCCATCTAGAATGAGAGGTCATGGATATAGGTTGAGAGGCGGTAGATTTAGAACTGAGAAGAGGAGGAACTACTCGCAGAGGGTGGTGAATTTGTGGAACTCGCTGCCCCATAGTACGGTGGAATTTGAGTCATTAAATGGTTTCAAAAAGGAGATAGATATATTTCTGATTTTAAAAACAGGTTAAAGGGATATGGGGAACAGGTAGGGAGGTAGATATGAGACCAGGAGAGATCAGCCATGATCTGATTGAATGGCAGAGCAGGTTCGAAGGGCTGAATTGCCTACTTCTGCTCCTAATTCCTATGTTCCTTTGTGCCAGATATGTATCCAACCAGTGGAGAGCTTTGCTCCAAATCTCATTGACTTCAATTTTATTAGGGCTCTTTGATGCTACATTCGGTTGAAATCTACTGTTACGACTCCTGGGCTAGTGCACGGGCAATTCCAGCCCCACTTGACCCGGAGTTTCAACATAATTGAAATTAACAAATTAATCCTTAGAAAATACCCAAAGTCTTTGGTCTCTGGCTACCCAATAACTACAGTCACCAGGTTTGTAAATGTAAACACAATTACTTTTTGTTAATAACAATAACTATGAGTAAATAGGCAGCAAATGCAACTGGTTAACTGTTATATAATTCCTAACCCCCTCTCGTAAACTTGCCCCACCCTCTACACACACACAAGAGACAGACCAACACAGAGGGGAAAGAGGGGTGTGAAGAAAAATAAAAAGGACAAAAGTCTCTGTTTTAGATAGATGTCTTCCACTACACCTTTCTTCAGTCGAGGCCTTAGTTGGAGGTTTGTGCTTTCAGAATGTGAGAGAGAGAGGGAGTGAGAGTGAATGAGAGAGAGAGACAGAGAGTAGGCCTGTCGCTGGAAAAATCTAACCAATTGAACCAAATCCCTCCGACCACTGAGGTGCCAGAAAATCTGAGTTTTTCTGTTCAAAAGCTAAACCTCCATAGCAGTGTACCATTTTCGCCACTTTTGAGTTCCTCTGCTCGACTTAAATATCTATGGATTAAAATGCTGACCACAAAGTAAAATAAATGGGAAATAAGGGAATCAACAGGAAGGGCCCTTACACTGTATTAATGTCGAGAGTCGTTACTTTCACCCCAACCTGAGATTCAACTTTTTTATTCATAACTGGGCCAAGGTTTTAATGGGATCTGGAACTGAACGGCCCTGGCAGAACCCAAACTGAGCAACGGTGAGCAGATTATTGTTGGTTAAATGCTTTCTGATATTGCTGTTGACAACACCATCCTTTACTTTGCTGATGATTGATAGTATACTGATGGGGCAGTAATTGGCCTGATAGGATTTATCCTCCTTATTGCGGACAGGGCATACCTGGGCAATTTTCCAGTTTGTCGTATAGATGGCAGTGTTCCAGCTAAATGGAATAACATGTGTTCCAGGACTAGCTGTTCCCCTGTCCAAGTCTTCCACACTATTACTGGGATGTTGATGGGGCCTCTGCATGGGCGTCTGTGGCTTGCCGCTATCCAGTGCGCTCAACCAGCAAACCTACTATTTTCTTTAACAATCTGAAAGCTCTCATGTTCCATTTTGTGGAGCGAGCTGACAAATTACCAGGATTATTCCCATTGGAGGATTTCAACCCATGAACTTGGATTACCAGTCCAGAACTAACATTAGGCCTGATATATTCGGCATGGAATAGGTTATTATGGCAAATCTGTCTTCCCTTGAGATGGAGTGTTGCACCACATCTGGTTAACAACCAGCAGAATAAAACTATGGAGAAACTCATTTCACCTCAGAGGCAGCTGGTGAAATCCTCCTGTTAGAATTATTGAGCAGCACAAACAATAAGTTGACAGAGTCACTGCATTATCGATTCGTGTTCTTACAAACATCATGGGCGCGATTCTCCACTCCCACGCCGAAGTGGCCGCGCCGTCGTGAACGCCGTCGAGGTTCACGACGGCGCGGAACGGCCCCGGTCCCGACCGATTCAGGCCCTGAAAATGGGCCAGTATCGGGGCCGCGTCATCTACACGCGCCAGGCCTTGTCGCCCGCGTAAAAGCGGCGCCGCATAGATGACGCGGCCGGCGCCGCATAACAGACGTCATCCGCGCATGTGCGGGTTGGCCGGCGCCAACCCGCGCATACGTGGTTGCAGTCCTCTCTAAGTCCGCCCCGCAAGAAGATGGGGGACGGATCTTGCGGGGCCGCGGAAGGAAGGAGGTCCTCCTTCAGAGAGGACGGCCCGACGATTGGTGGGCACCGATCGCGGGCCACCCCACATTCCAGGTGAAGCCCTGTGCAGGAACCCCTCTTGCCCCCCTACAGGCCGCCCCCCAAGCGTTCATGCACCGCCCACGACTGTAGCGACCAGGTGTGGACGGCGCCAGGGGGAACCCGCCGTTTTGGCCTGGCCGCTAAGCCCACCCCGGCCTCAGAATAGCGGGGGTGCCGGAGAATCGCCATTTTCGGTGTCTCCGGCGATTCTCCGGCCTGCGAAACTCGACCGGGCCGTTCCCGCAGCTTCGGAGTATCGCGGGAGGGCGTCGGACCGGCGTCCCCGGACATTTTCTCCCAACTCCCAATTCTCCCAACCGGCGTGGGAGTGGAGAATCGTGCCCATCATGTCTGGTACATGGGCCGTCATTCTCCGACCCCCCGCCGGGTCGGAGAATGGCCGTTGGCCGCCGTGAATCCCGCCCCCGTCCCCGTCGAAGTCTCCGCTCCCGGAGATTGGGCGGGGGCGGGAATCGGGCCGCGCCGGTTGCCGGATGGGCCGAAGTCCCGCCCAGAAATTGCCTGGTCCCGCCGGCGTAAATCAAACCTGGTATTTACCGGCGGGACCAGGCGGCGTGGGCGGGCTTCGGGGTCCTGGGGTGGGGCGCGGGGCGATCTGACCCCGGGGGGTACCCCCACGGTGGCCTGGCCCGCGATCGGGGCCCACCGATCCACGGGCGGGCCTGTGCCATGGGGGCACTCTTTCCCTTCCGCCTCCGCTACGGCCTCCACCATGGCGGAGGCGGAAGAGACTCTCCCCACTGCGCATGCGCGGGAAACTGACAGCGGCCGCTGACGCTCCCGCGCATGCGCCGGGAAACTGTCAGCGGCCGCTGACGCTTCCGCGCATGCGCCGCATTTCCGCGCCAGCTGGCGGGGCAACAAACGCCATTTCCGCCAGCTGGCGGGGTGGAAATCCCTCCGGCGCCGGCCTAGCCCCTCAATGTTGGGGCTAGGCCGCCAAAGATGCGGAGCATTCCGCACCTTTGGGCCGGCGCGATGCCCGTCTGATTGGCGCCGTGTTTGGCGCCAGTCGGCGGACATCGCGCCGTTGGGGGAGAATTTCGCCCATGATTCAATCTCAAATTAAAACGTTTGAACTGCTGGCAGTCAGGTTCCTGTTATTCTATAAACTTTCTTTGTCAAATTCACTGGCGCATGAAGACATAAATACTGAGTAACTTAGTCTTTGTTTGATGAAGATCACATGATTGAACTGAAGATAAAGTCCTTTTCATTGACCTCCTGAACATGCCTGCATAGGGTTCATTACAGAATACATATGGCTGTGTACCCGAACGGCCACCGGAGTGTGGTGTCCAGGGGATTATCACAGTAACTTCATTGCAGCGTTAATGTGAGTCTACTTGTGACAATAATAAAGATTATTATTAATTCTCCTTTCTTGTGTCTCCTTATCCATCAAAGCTTCTTCTGCATTAGCAAATTGGAAGCGATGGGCCTAAAACATATACATCAGCAAAGGGAAAAAACACTAAAGAACAACAGAATCTCTACAGTGCAGAAGACCATTCGGCCCATCGAGCCTGCACTGACCCTCTGAAAGGGCACCTACCTCGACCCACACCCCTGCCCTATCCCCATAACCCTACCTAGCCTGTACATCCCTGGGCACTAATGGGCAATTTTAGCATGGCCAATCCACCTCACCCGCACAATTTTGGACGGTGGGGGGAAAGTGGAGCTCCCGGAGGAAACCCACGCGACATGGGGAAAAAGTGCAAACTCCACCCAGACAGATGCCCAATGCTGGAGTTGCATCCAGGTCCCTGGTGCTGTGAGGCAGCAGTGCTAACCACTATTCCACTGTGACGCTCTGGCCAGATTCCCCCCTCTTTGAGAATGAATGGATATTAGTTACTGTAACTTGATTACATTTAGAAAACCAAAGCAAGTAGAGTTTTGAGTGATGGTCAGGAATGATTCTGAACTCCTGATTCCAGAAAGTTGGGCAAGAATTTTCACTTTTGGGGCAATTGGTGATCGAGGCAGAATTGTACCTGAAATTGTGCTAGTTTTGACAGTGTTATTTTCCTCAAAGTTCTGCTGAAACTCATTTGCAAATTGACTGACTTATAATGTCATGAATCAGAGCAATTGGGCAGCATTCTTTCAAAATAGTTTGTTTTAAGAAATATCCCAGGATAAAAGTAAGAGTGGCAAACTGACAGAATGTGGCTAATGCAACAGAAAATCGATTTTACGTAAAAGATTAAAAAAATTAATCAATGTCTCCTTCACCACATTGGAGTGATCACATAAGAATGGCTTGAATTTAAATAACCGAGAAAGATTTCAAAACAAAAATATTTGCTTGTTTAATTGTACAGTAGTTAATTCCTCGGTAAATTGTGGATAGCACAATTGCTTCACAGCTCCAGGGTCCCAGGTTCGATTCCGGCTTGGGTCACTGTCTGTGCAGAGTCTGCACATCCTCCCAGTGTGTGCGTGGGTTTCCTCCGGGTGCTCCGGTTTCCCCCCACAGTCCAAAGATGTGCAAGTTAGGGGATTGGCCATGATAAATTGCCCATAGTGTCCAAAATTGCCCTTAATGTTGGGTGGGGTTACTGGGTTATGGGGATAGGGTGGAGGTGTTGATCTTGGGTAGGGTGCTCTTTCCAAGAGCCAGTGCGACTCGATGGGCCGAATGGCCTCCTTCTACACTGTAAATTCTATGATAATCTATGAAAAAAATTAAGAAATATCAAGTTTTATATTAGTGCCCTTTGTCATGGTTGAGATGTGACGTGATTCTGTAATATATTCATCAATTGTGCTATCTTATGACGTTTTTCTGTGCTTTTGAAAATGGAAAATTGCTGAGCTAATAAATGGTCAGGCAGTCACCTAATATCTTGCAGCAATTTCAAGGTAACAATGGCCATAGCCACGAGGAAACTGGTCCAGATACCTCCAAATGAAAACTTTTGCAAGTCATAATCTCCCATAATGGTACTAATGGCCAAAGCATTAGCAGTCCTAACACCACGGGTTCAACAAAGAGAACAGCAGTCAGTGAACCCAACACCAGTGTCTCCAAAAACAAAAGGGATCCCGCCTCCAATTAAACACCTTAATTCTAGCCTTGAGAATAAACACTCTTGTGTCTAACATCGAGGAGGTATGTCACTTGACCTCTCCCAAGCTGCACTGTGATAACGTCTGTTGGAACTTAACTCCGGCAGTCACTGTCTGACCTTCCAAAGTGAACAGAACTCCAGGCAACTGCCTGTGCTGTCTACCCTCAAGCCAATGGCAGCAGAAAAACTTTGGACTCTTATCAAACCTGCCAACTGCTGGAACCGTGGAACTTGTGTCTCCAGACTAACTCATAACACCTGTCTTCTCCTGTCATGCATTTCTTCCGGCTAGCCCACACCGAATTATTCATTCACTGGGGAGCTGAACTCGGTTGCCAGACCGGCTCCTCAGAGATCGGGCCATCATTTCAAAGGGTGCCCCAATCTCTAAGTGAGCGGGAGGGACCCCCACATCCCCATGGGAAATGTCACCCCCCACATACATGGGCATTACCCCCAAGTGAGGACACCCTGCTGTGAGGTTGCTGAGGGCCCCCTTTTTCAGACTTCCCATGCCTCCTATCTGACCCCCCCTTTCAGGTCCGTCATCCCTCACCCTCACCAACCTTTCAGAGGCCCATTCATATCCACCCTTTACCCTCCCCATCTGACATTCCCCCCCTTTCATCCCTCCTTTCATGGGCATCTCCCCCCGCCCCCTCACCCCTCCCTTCAGACCCTGATTCTTGTTGTGTCACCCTGGCACCACTATCCTGGTACACTGGCAGTGCTCCTGCCAGCCTGACAGTGCTACCCAGACACGTCGGCAGTGTCAGGGTGGCGGACGCCAAGGTGCCTGGGAGCCAGAGGGTGAGCCAGGGTGCCACTCTGCCCTGTTCCTGACAACCCAGGCCTCTCAATGGCCTGGGAGACCCCAGCCGCTGTGACACCAGGTCCACGTTTGTGTGAACCAGTACTAATCGGCGCAAACCGTGACCTCTCACTGGAGAGCCGGTTAGATCACGGGAGGCCGTTACATTGGGCTTTCATCTCAATATTGAGATGGAGATTGCTCATAATTGGGCTCAATTAGCTTTGCGCCGAGTCGAGGTGGGATCCACTAATGCGAGCCGGCCGGATAGATCGCAAACCACCCAGCGCCGTTCCCGATTTGGGCCTCTCCCGTGATCTAACTGGCCCGCACGCATCCTCGCCTGGTGCAACACGGCCATTAAATCGCGAGCCAGAATAGAAAAACACCTTTCAGTTTATGGATGGGTTAGAGAGTGGGAAAATTAAGGCAGTTTAACTTGACCCCCCTCCTGTGCCCTTGATACCTTGGACACAAGACAAAAAGCTGAGTTTTAAGAGCATCCGCAAAGGCCTGCAAAGAGGCATCGTTAGCTGATATTTGCAATGGTGATTAATTTGCTCTCTGGTGTGGTAGCTTTCGTGGTTGAGGTCAGCTTCTAGCCAATGGGCGGGACCGAATGGCCACACTGCACTCGAAAAGCAGCACGCCGTCACGCAACGCTGTCGATAGAAGCCAGAAGATCCTGCTCAGGTGATCTACCCCGCTGGAAACACCTCGACTGATCTAACGCGATCTTGCGAGACGTTGCCATGTAAATCCCGCACATTGTGGGCAGGATCACATTTTGGCAAATCTGCATATTTGAGTGAGTCAGCTAGTCTCACTGTAATATGCAGTTTCCCGAGGCACCCGAGGTGTTGGGCTCTATCCCTTTCACCTCAGATATCTCAGGAGAGCGCCGTTCAGTACTGGTCTCCACAAACGGGGACCAGGCGGAATGGCACTCGTGGGGGACACCCAGGAGATAAGAGGCACCCAGGGCTATGCCATTTGGGCAGGATAGTACCCTGGCATTGCTGGTACCACCCAGGAACCCTGGCAGTGCTATCTGGGTGCCAGCCTGGCAAGGCTGCCCAGGTGGCACTACCAGGGTGCCAAGCTGGCATTTTTCACACGATGGCGATCGGGCCGGGGGTGCCTTATGCAGTGTTGGGGTATTTCCAGCACTTTTTCTCAGATATTATAAAAGAACTTGAACTCAGCCCCATTAACCCCACTGGCTAAGTTTGAAAAAATCTAAATAGACGAAAATGTATCCAGATAGATCAGCCCTTACACCCTACTCTCACACAAACATAGAACTGCTGCCCAACTCTTAACACAACACCTAAGGGTTGTATGGCGGCGCAGTGGTTAGCACTGCTGCTCACGGCGCTGAGGACCCAGGTTCAATCCCGGCCCCACGTCAGTGTCCGTGTGGAGTTTGCACATTCTCCCCGTGTCTGCGTGGGTCTTACCCCCACAACCCAAAGAGGTGCAGGTTATATGGATTGGCCAGGCAAATTTCCCCCTTTTTAAAAAAAATATATTTTTTATTCTCCTTTTTCACATTTTCTCCCAAATCTACACCCAACAATAAACAAGAATCGGTAACTAATGTAATGTCAATCCCCATATCACTCACAACAATCCCATCCTCCCACCAAACCCCAGACATTGGCCCGCATGTCAACATAAACAATTGACAAAAAGGAATCAGGAATCACCCATAGTCACCATTAACACAGACAGTCCCCCTCCCCCCAACCCTCCCAGCCCCCAACCACCCTAATGTTCGATGTGATCCAATTCTCAAAAGTGCGTAATGAATAACGTCCATGAATTGTAGAACCCCTCCATCCTCCCCAGTTCAAATTTGACCTTTTCAAGCGTTACGAATTCCAGCAGGTCCCCCCGTCACGCCAGGGCACAGGGTGGAGAGGTCGATCTTCACCCTAACAGGAACTGCCTTCGGGCGATGAATGAGGTGAAGGCTACGACATCTGCCTCCGTGCCCATTTCCAACCCCCGACACCCCGAATATGGTCTCCCGAGGGCCCGGGTCCAGTTTCACGGGCAGCACTTTAGAGATTACCCTAAACACCTCCTTCCAGTAATCCTCCAGCTTTGGACAGGACCAAAACATATTAACATGGTTTGGGCCCCCCCCCCCCCCCCCCCCCCCCCCCCCCCGCCACGTTCACGCACATCTTCTACCCCCTCAAAGAGCCGGCTCATCCTCGCCCTTGCGAGGTGCACTCTATACACCACCTTCAGTTGTATCAGCCCCAACCTCGCACATGAGGTGGAGGCGTTCACCCTCCGGAGCACCTCACACCAGAACCCCTCCTCCATACCCTCTCCCAATTCTTCCTCCCACTTTGCCTTGATCCCTTCTAGTGGCGCCTTCTCCTCCTCCAAAATAGACTAAATTGCCCCTTTATTGGAATAAATAAATAAATAACTATCTAACTACCACAGTATTGCTGGTGCAATGACTTATTTCCAAATAATCTCTTTGGGATGAATTTTGATCATGGTTTTTTCAGCATTTACTGGTTATCCAGTAACTGAATCTTTGGTTGGTATTTGTGATATGTATACTATAATTGTATATATATATATGTATATTGTATATATGTATACTATAATTTGTGTCAATAAATTAAGACTTGCGAGAGGTGAAAGGACAGAATTGAAAGATCACACAGATAGCCCATAAATGACTTTATGGTGAAACCTGGAAGTTGATCTCATGAAAACCTTCTGAAGCTAGTGATTTGTGTGCGCTAGACAGCACTCCCGAGTACACCAGGAGCCTCCTGATGCGCATAAACGAAGCCAAAGTTTTCAATTTGGTAACCTTCGCCCATTGCAACATCTTGACTCAAAGTACCATCTCAACGCTCTCCTGACGATTTGTGTTTGGACGCCATCAAATTTAAATGATTTGTTGCAGCATTCTCCACTGAACCAAACAGGTCCCTTAAACGCCCTGTAACCCCTTTCCCCCAAATGATGCCAAATTCACACAGCTCAAACTTTTTAACTAAACAAAATTGGCTCCAAAACAGTTAACAGAAGTACTTTCTTTGTCCCTGAAGCTGAGTTAGTGCCAGACCATAATGTGAGGCCTGTCTGACAGATTTTGCTATGCAAACTGTGTGCCCATTGCCGACATCTCGAGATGTTTGAGAAAGCTCCACCCACACTCAGGTCAGCCCTGCAGTTCAGTTGCACAACTTTTCACTTCTAGGTCTACTTTCTTGGCATTGGCACCGTCTCGAAACTAACAAGGGCAAATCTGTATGCCTTTTATTTCAATGTTGGTAACTGCTTCTATGAATTTCATGATTACTGTTTTTAACTAGTTTCGGTTTAACAGGAAAGCTGAACACCATTTCAGTAGTATGCTCCCTGCAAAAAGAATATGTTTTTCCAAACCGTCACTTCTTGAATGAGTCACCTCTGTTGGCTGTCAATGGGAGGAAAATGTCAAAGGTCAATGCTAGTGTGGTGGACAGCTTCCTTTCATCGTTATTCTATTCAAGCCAGTATGGGGTGGGGGGGGGGGAAGAATGCTAGAATCCCAAAGAAGGTCCTACAAAAAAACAAAATCCAGGGGGGGGCTAGCCCTCCCAAACCTACAATTCTACCACTGGGGATGGATTAAGGAGCCAGTAGCCGAATGGGTGCGCGCGGAGGAGGCCTCCTGCAAGGGGACCTCCCTCCAGGCCCTCGCCACGGCGGCACTCCCATCCCCATCCAAAAAACACTCCAGCAGCGCGGTGCTGATAGTCACCCTCCAGTCCTGGAACCAACTACGGCAGCAATTTGGCCTGACCAGAATGTCGGGTAAAGCTCCCATCTGCAACAACCATCGGTTCACACCAGCACTGACTGACGCCACCTTTAAAAAGTAGGGACAGGACGGAGGGACACTGATAGTTAGGGCCCTACATACGGACGGCAGGATCGCAACACTGGACGAACTGACGGAAAAATTCCAGCTAGCCAGAGGGAACAAGCTAAGATACCTGCAACTCAAAAACTTCCTACGAAAGGAGACAAAGACATACCCACAACCGCCACGACAGACATTACTGGAAGAGTTAATGGGCGCAAGCATCCTAGATAAAGGGAACTGTAGCAACATGTATGATCGACTGGTAGAAAGGGCCGACACCGTACTGGACGCAACAAGAAAGAAATGGGAGGAAGACCTGGGGACTGAAATAGGGTGGGGTCTCTGGAGCGAAGCACTGCATAGGGTCAGCTCCACCCCCATGTGCGCAAGGCTCAACCTGCTGCAACTAAAAGTGGTACATAGAGCCCACTTAACAAGAACTCGAATTAGTAGGTTCTTCCCGGAGGCGGAGGATAGACGTGAATGGTGCCAAGGAGGCCCGGCCAACCACGCCCACATGTTCTGGTCTTGTCCCAGATTTGCGGGGTACTGGACAGCCTTCTTTGAGGCAATGTCCAAAGTGGTGGGGATGAGGGTGGAGCCATGCCCGAAAGTGGCGGTCTTTGGGGTATCAGACAAACCAGATCTATTCCAGGGGAGGAGGGCGGACGCCCTTGCCTTTGCCTCTCTGATCGCCCGCCGTAGAATCCTGTTCAGCTGGCGGTCAGCAGCACCGCCGAAAGCTGCAGACTGGCTGTCCGACCTCTCAAAATCTCTCCAAATGGAGAAAATCAAATTCGCCATCCGAGGGTCAGACGACGACTTCCACAGAACATGGGAGCCATTCACCCAATTGTTCTGGGACCTGTTTGTGGCCAACGAACAAGCAGAAGAATAGCCAGGTAGCCAAAAATCAGGGGAAGGTAGCCAAGGCATGAGAGGGAGAGATAGACTGGGATGGGGGAAACAGCTAAACCTAAGAGAAAAGAAAGGCGAACCACAGAAGAAGGGGAAGGAGGAGAGGGCAAGGGGGGCAGAAGGGGGAAGGGGGGAAGAGGGAGGAGGCAGGGAACAATAGAGGGGAACCAGAGAGGAGGGGGGAGGCAAGGGAATGACAGCTGGAAGGAGAGCACGGGAAACAAACTTAGCAAATACAGTAACAGAGAGCAAGGAAAATACTGGCGAAAGACGAGACGAACGGCCAAAGTGGAGGTGAACGCGCGACGATAACGGCAGCGAACACCATCCGGGAGAAGCAAGTAACAACACCAACACCAGATCCATTCTCGCATTGCCCTCTCTGTACTGGACATAACTAATGTAATTGTTTCTCCGGCACCCAAATGTAAATGTACCTCCCCAGTTTCCCCCCCCCGCCCCCAACAAACAGGTGCCTACTTATTTGTTAAAAATAATATTGCTAACTGTACAGAGTTGCTGTTGTTAAGCTAGTGCACGGTAGCATGGTGGTTAGCACAATTGCTTCACAGCTCGAGGGTCCCAGGTTCGATTCCAGGCTTGGGTCACTGTCTGTGCGGAGTCTGCACGTTCTCCCCGTGTGTGCGTGGGTTACCTCCAGGTGCTACGGTTTCCTCCCACAGTCCAAAGATGTGCAAGTTAGGTGGATTGGCCATGATAAATTGCCCTTAGTGTCCAAAATTGCCGTTAGTGTTGGGTGGGGTTACTGGGTTATGGGGATAGGGTGGGGGGGTGGGCTTGGGTAGGGTGCTCTTTCCAAGAGCCGGTGCAGACTCGATGGGCCGAATGGCCTCCTTCTGCACTGTAAATTCTATGATGATTCTATGATCATACCAGTCTTGGTTTTTTTCACTTCTTTTCGATATATATTTATTTTACTCTGTGTACATAACTGTAAATATACTTTTTTCAAAAACCCAATAAAAAACACTTATTAAAAAATTCTATTCAACTCAAATGAAAGCAGATTTTAAAAAGTAACAGGGAAATATCATGAAGTATTCTTCAGAACTGGGGCGAGATTCTCCGACCCCCCGCCGAGTCGGAGAATTGCCGGGGGCTAGCGTGAATCCCGCCCCCACCGGTTGCCGAAGTCTCCGGCACCGGATATTCGGCGGAGGCAGGAATCGCGGCACGCCGGTTGGCGGGGCCCCCCTCGATTCTCCAGCCCGGATGGGCCGAGGTCCCGCCGCTAAAATGCCTGTCCCGCCAGCGTAAATTAAACCACCTACCTTACCGCCGGGAGAAGGCGACGCGGGCGGACTCCGGGGTCCTGGGGGGGGGGGGGGGGGGGGGGGCGCGGGGCGATCTGGCCCCGGGGGGTGCCCCCACGGTGGCCTGGCCCGCGATCGGGTCCCACCGATCCGCGGGCGGGCCTGTGCTGTGGGGGCACTCTTTCCCTTCCGCCTCCGCCACGGTCTCCACCATGGCGGAGGTGGAAGAGACTCCCTCCACTGCGCAGGTGCGGGAATGCCATCAGCGGCCGCTGACGCTCCCGCGCATGCGCCGCCCGGAGATGTCATTTTCGCGCCAGCTGGCGGGGCACCAAAGGCCTTTTCCGCCAGCTGGCGGGGCGGAAATTCGTCCGGCGCCGACCTAGCCCCTCAAGGTTGGGGCTCGGCCCCCAAAGATGCGGAGCATTCCGCACCTTTGGGGCGGCGCGATGCCCGTCTGATTTGCGCCGTTTTGGGCGCCAGTCGGCGGACATCGCGCCGTTTCCGGAGAATTTCGCCCCTGAACTTTACTGTTTTACCTTGTGGGAATCAAACCCTCGTGGATTTGTAATTCACGTTGGCAACATATTTTCAGTGATGAAGAAGTTGTTACGGCACCTACACATTAGCAGCTTGAAGAAGGGTTTAACCTCACAGGCTTCTTCAAGTCACAAGACTTCATATTTGGTTTTAGTTTATTTTGTATTACTGAGCAGTGCTCCTTTTCACGTTGATATTCATTCAGGTTGCCTATTTTTAATATTTCCTGCTCCTTGTTATCATTCCAACTTCCACTCATTTGTACCAACTAACGGATTTTAAAAACAAAATGGTCTCTCCTGCACCAGCTCTTTTCACATTCAGGGATAAAGATTAAGGTGTTAAATGGATCCCAGGCTAGAAGCTGAAACTAGGTATAAATGCTTTGCTTGGTAAGTTTGTTTATTTTCAGAATGCAGCATTATACACGCCTGCCTCCTACCTGCTAAACTCCCAATGTCCCAGCGGTCTCTCTTCATAAATGCTCAAAGTACTTAATTAATCAATTCCCTACACCCGTGTATCTTAATACAATTACCATTCCATTAACATAGAACCCTGTATAGGTACTTGCATAAGCACCTGATCCAGGTTTTGGATGACTCCTAAAGGGAGCAATATTTCCCATCACATGGTTATCACGGTAGCACAGTGGTTAGCACTGTTTCTTCACAGCTCAGTGTCCCAGGTTCGATTCCCAGTTTGGTTAACTGTCTGTGCGGAGTCTGCACGTTCGCCCCGTGTCCTCTCACAAGTCCGGAAAGACGTGCTTGTCACTCCCAAAGATAAATTTTGATAATTGACATCTCCTATATGGTTGACAACTATTGAGGAGACGATGGCGTAGTGGTGTTGTCACTGTACTAGTAATACAGAGACACAGGGTAATGCCTGGTGACCCTGGTTCGAATCCCACCACAGCAGATCGTGAAATTTGAATTCAATAAAAGTCTGGAATTAAAAGTTTAATGATGACCGTGAAACCATTGTCGATAGTCATAAAACCTCATCTAGTTCACTAAAGAAACTAATGTTCACTCCAATGTTGGCCAAATATTTGCTGGAGAGTGGCATCGTGTGCCCTGTTCAACTTGTTCCTGCCCTGCACACTTCAACTGGAAAAAGATGACAAAATTAAAATAATCTTTATTATTGTCACAAGTAGGCTTACATTAACACTGCAATAAAGTTACTGTGAAAATCCCCTAGTCGTCACACTCCGGTGCCTAGAGTACACTGGGGTAGAATTCAGAATGCCCAATTAACCAGCGTGTCTTTCGAGACTTGTGGGGTGGCCTGATAATTTCACCAAGTGTGACAGGGCATCAGGGATCGTGATAAGCAATGGGGCCAAAGGTGAATATCCTTAACCAATGAGTTTTAAGTATTGAGAAATTAAACAGAGGAAAGAGTGAGAAGGAGTTTGAATTAGAATGTGTGAATTCCAGGTCAAATCAGGTAAAGAAAGAGGGAAAGAAGGATTGGATTAGGCGAGTTAGAAAAAAATATATATATATTGACTTTTTAAAATCTCCAACAATTCATAAAATGAGGGTATGAGAGTCCACACTTAGAATTGTTCATTTTCTGGGTAAAAGAACCTGATTGGTAGCCATACAAAATTGCTTCACTAAAAGGGTACACAAGACTTAAATTTCCGTCGCAAGTTTAATGGACAATTTTGAAAAAGTATATATTTTTATTGGTATTTTCAATTTCTACGCATTATCAGTCTTGGTGTTTCCTCCTCCTCCCCACCCCCGACCCTCGGATGGCGAATTTGATCTTCTCCAAATGGAGAAATTCCACCAGGTCTGCCAGCCAGTCTGCAGCTGTGGGTGGTGCAGCTGATCGTCAGCCGAGCAGGATTCTCCGGCGTGAGCTTAGGGAAGCGAAAGCTAGGGTGTCGGCCCTCTTCCCCATGTATAGCTCTGGCTGTTCTGATACCTCGAAGATTGCCACTCTCGGGCACGGCTCCACCCTCACCCTCACAGCCTTGGACATTGCCTCGAAGAAGGCTGTCCAGAACCTTACAAGTTTGGGACAGGCCCAAAACATGTGGGTGTTGTTGGCTGGGCCTCTCTGGCACCGTTCACATTTGTCCTCCACCTCCGAGAAGAACCTGCTCATTTGGGTTTTGGTTAGATGCGCCCTGTGCACCACCTTGAACTGCATGAGGCTGAGCCTTGCGCAGGAGGAGGTGGAGTTGGCCCTGCTCAGTGCTTTGCTCCAAAGTCCCCAGCCCACTTCTGTCCCCTGATCATCTCCCCAGTTTCGTCTGGCTTCTTCCAGTGGCAGTCTCGCCCTATCCAGTAGCTGTTCATGGATCTTCCCACAGTTTTCCTCTTCCTTGCTGTCCGTGTTTATCAGGTCCTCTAGTAATGTGATTCCCGGGGCCCTGGGGGAATTCTATTGTCTCCTTTCGGACGAAGTGCTTTACCTGTAGATGTCGGAGTTCCTGTCCTGTCGGTAATTCCAGCTCCTCTGTCAGTTTGCTCAGTGTCGCTACTCTGTCCCCCATGTAAAGGTCCCTGACTGTCAGCATACCCCAGTCCTGTCTCCATTTCTTGAAGGTGGTGTCTAGCATGGCTGGTGGGAACTTGTGTGTCTAGCATGGCTGATGGGGGACATCTCGGTCAGACCGAAATGTTGCCTCATCTGGTTCCATGTCCTTAGTGTAGCTACCACCACTGGGCAGCATGTGTGTTTCATCAGGGGGATGGGAGCGCAACCGTAGTAAAGCCCCGGAGGGTCGTTCTCTTGCAGGAAGACTCCTCCATCCGCACCCATTCCGTGGTGGGTTCACGTATCCATCCCCTTACACTCTCTACCGTAGTTGCCCAGTGGTATATTTCTCCTCTGCAGTGGTGATTTGGGGACTCTTGGGTTCTTACCCAACCACACAAATGCCGTGATTATTTTGTCTATGTTGTGGAAAAAGGCCTTGGGGATGAAGATCGATATTGATGTGAACAGGAAGGGGAACCTCGGCAGTGCCTTCATTTTGATCGTCTGCACCTTCCCCACCAGGTCATTTTTTACTTCCTCCGCCAGGCTGGTCAGATGCCACTTATGGATCTGTGTCCAGTCCCTGGCCATTTGGATCCCCAGGTAGTGGAATTTGTTTTGGGCTAGTTTGAATGGGATCCCTCCAGCTCTGTCCCTCCCCCGTTTGGGTTCACCGGGAATGCATTGCTCTTGCCCAGGTTATGTTTATAACCCAAGAGGGTTCCGGATTCCTTCAGGAGCTTCATGATTGTTCTCAGGCCTTCCGGCGGTTCCGAGACATAGAGGAGCAGGTCATCCACATAGAGTGAGACTCTGTGCTCTCTGCCTCCCCTTTGGATGCCCTTCCAGCTTTTTGCGTCTCGCAGAGCAATCGGCAGGGGTTCAATTGCGAGGGGAAACAGGAGCGGGGGTCAGTGGGCATCCTTGCCGAGTGCGTCTGTGCAGCTGGAAATATTCAGAGCTGGTGGTGTTGGTTCAAATGCTCACGTTGGGGGCATTGCACAGGATTTTCACCAGGATGTGAATCCTGCCCCAAGCCCAAACCGCTCCAGTACCGCGAGGAGGCACTTCCATTTTTCTTTGTTGAAGGCTTTTTCTGCGTCCAGGGAGACGTTCACCTCCGGTGTTCTCTCCCGGGTGGGGGTCATTATTACATTCATCAACCGCCTGATATTCTCAGTAAGCTGCCTACCCTTGATGAAGCTCTAATGGTCCTCTGTGATTACCTGTGGTACGCAGTTCTCCAGCCTTTTTGCCAGAACATTCGCGAGTATCTTCGCGTCGACATTCAGCAGTGAAATGGGTCTGTACGAGCCACATTTCGTTGGGTCTTTGTCTTTTTTGGGTATCAGCGATACCGAGGCCTGTGTTAGTGTAGGAGGCAGGGTGCCCTCGCTAGTGAGTCTGCGAACATATCCCTTAAATGTGGGGCCACGGCCGGCGCAAACTTTTTATAGAATTCCACCGGGAATCCATCAGGTCCCGGAGCCTTCCCTGCCTCCATGGAGTTGATGCTCTCCATGATTTCTCCTAGATCTATTAGTGTTTCCAGTTCCCTCCACCTGTCCTACCCCACAACTGGCATGTCCAGGAACTGTTTTATCCCCCACATCCCCGCAGGGGGTTCGGAGGTGTACAGTCCTCGGTAGAAGGTCTCAAATGCCCGGTTGACCTCTTTTGGTTCCGTTACCAGTCTGCCTCTGCTGTCTTTTACCTGCGCTATTTCCCTCGTTGCTGCCTGCTTTCTCAGCTGGTGAGCCACTAAGCGGCCAGACTTTTCTCTGTGTTCGTAGAAGGTCCCCTGTGTCTGGCGGAGTACTCCTTTTCTAGCAGGTTAAAGCCCATTTGTAGCTTTTTCTTCTCCACCAGAAGCTGTATGGTAGGGGCCTCGGAGTACTTTCTGTCAACCTCCAGGATAGAGGCAATCAGCTGTTATCTGGCCACCCTCTCTTCCCTGTCTCTGCGTACCTTGTAGGCTATAATTTCTCCTCTGATCACTTCCTTTGGTGCCCCCCAGAACATGGAAGGTGAAACGTTTCCATTCCAGTTGTTAGCCACGTCGTCGTCTATGGCCTGTGTTTTCTGGCAGAAGGCCTTGTCGGCCAAGAGGTCCATGTCCAACCTCTAGGTGGGGCGTTGGGCACGGCCCGTCTCCAATCTCACATTCATGTAGTGTGGAGCGTGGTCGGAGATGACTATCGCAGAGTATTCCGCTCCTACTTTTCCTGGAAGCACCGATTTCCCCACTGCAAAGAAGTCGATCCTAATGTATATCTTGTACGAAGTCTTACAACACCAGGTTAAAGTCCAACAGGTTTGTTTCGATGTCACTAGCTTTCGGAGCGCTGCTCCTTCCTCAGGTGAATGAAGAGGTATGTTCCAGAAACATATATATAGACAAATTCAAAGATGCCAGACAATGCCTGGAATGCAAGCATTAGCAGGTGATTAAATCTTTACAGATCCAGAGATGGGGTAACCCCAGGTTAAAGAGGTGTGAATTGTGTCAAGCCAGGACAGTTTGTAGGATTTTGCAGGCCAGATGGTGGGGGATGGTGAAAAAGATTTAATCTTTTAAAGATCTCAGTCTTTATTGCCATCTTCATGGTGGCCAGCTCCTTTTTTACCGTCCCCTGATGGAGAGGGGGAGGCTGGTGCTGGTGTCGGCGCCGGTGCTCGGGTCGCCGATCTCCCCGCCCTTGGTCGGCCAGGGCTTCCACCTCGCCTCCTGGGTCCACCAGCTCGTCCGCCCACTAGTAGTGGCCCTTTCCGCCACTTCTGCCCTTTCGTCGGCCCTCGAGTTTCCATTCGCCGGCATCTTCTTCCCCGTTGTATCTTCTCCTCTGTTAGGCTTATTTCCCGTTGGTTTCTCAGGCCAAATTCTTCTGAAAGTAGTTGGGAGGAGAGCCACCTGATGTGCAGCCGCTCAGCACATCACCATCAACGGAAGTCCCTTAATGGACAATTAAATGTACTTCAGGAAAGTCACAGTGAGATGCCAGTTTAGTAAATTCAAGAGCAAACTGGTGCAAATCGGCCAACAACTTGAGGCAATTTGCAATTTGCAAAAGGCTACTGATTGATTTACACTTTAGGGATGGTGTGTATTGTTCAGATGCTGTTATTTTTCAGCATGATATGGCCCAGTGTCTTTGCATCACCAGGTCCTTCTGAAGCGCAATTGGCACTTCAGAATCTTTCCTCATTGGTGGAATGTTTTAGGGAACTTTACAGGTAACCAGCTGAAGTCTGACTGTGTGAATTGATAGCAGGCCAAAGTGAACACTTTCATCTTCAAACCATGGTTAAATACTGTTTAATCCCAGGGGTACTTTCTAATGACTCATCTCCAGTTAAATCACTAGCTTTGTGAATACTGGTTTAAGCAGAGCTTCTCGGTCTATTAATTGTTTCTTTTTGACATGGTGCATTCCTCTAAAATACAAGAACAGAAACATTGGCTTCAATCAATACTTGAAAAAAAATCTTTAAAATTGTGAGGTAATCAGTGGTAGATTTCGTGAAAGATTTCAGAATTCAATTCAAAAATATCGGGCTGCAGTCACTTCACATGTTAATTGGTAAGACCACCAGTTACCCTAAATCAGGTTCTGTGGTACTGTACACCATTTAATGCATGTTCCAGATTCCAGAAAATAACTGAGGGGGTGTTCATTGATTCGAATTAAAGGGTAATTTTGACCTTTCTAAGGCAACTGCAACAACATCTTTATATCAATGTGCTAATCTTCAAAGATATCTGACTAATGGTTGTTTATCATATTGATGTTCAGATAGTTTCTTGTTTGAATGTCAGGCAGCAAGAGAACTTTACATGAACTTTTGGTATGAAGCTACAAATGGCATCTTCAGCATGCAGACACAGCACAGCTTTAAGGTACATATTCGTGCGGGCTTCAAAACGGGTGGCAGCGTTAGAAATTAATTCTGCTTTACCGAGCCCCGGTGGCGAGTGTAGTGACGAACCGGCGGAGGTCGGAGTACTTTCGGCTGTACCGAGGGACGAGGCAGGGGTGCCCCCTGTCCCCACTGTTGTTTGCATTGGCGATCGAACCATTGACCATGTCATTGAGGGAGTTTAATAAATGGAGGGGGGTGGTCCGAGGGGGAGAAGAGCATCGGCTGTCGCTTTATGCGGATCCAATGGAGGGGATGGTGGAGGTCATGCAGACTCTAAGGGAGTTTGGGGAGTTTTCAGGCGATAAGCTCAATGTAGGGAAGAGTGAGCTCTTTGTATTACAGGCAGGGGACCAAGAAAGAGGGATATGGGACCTACCGCTGAGGAGGGCGGAGGGGAGCTTTCGGTATCTGGGGATCCAGATAGCCAGGAGTTGGGGGCCCTACATAAACTGAATCTGACGAGGTTGGTGGAGCAAATGGAGGAGGACTTCAAAAGATGGGACATGTTACCGCTCTCGCTGGCGGGTAGAGTGCAGTCCGTCAAAATGGTGGTCCTTCCAAGGAGAGGGCTCCTGGAACGCAGTAGGGACCGAGGAGGGTTGGCGCTGCCAAACCTTGGGAGCTACTACTGGGCAGCAAATGTGGCGATGATCCGCAAGTGGGTGATGGAGGGAGAGGGGGCGGCATGGAAGACGATGGAGATGGCGTCCTGTAAAGGAACAAGGCTGGGGGCGTTGGTGACGGCACCGCTGCCGCTCTCGCCGACAAGGTACACCACGAGCCCGGTGGTGGAGGCAACGCTAAGGATCTGGGGCCAGTGGAGACGGCACAGGGGTGCAATGGGAGCCTCGGTGTGGTCCCCGATCAGGGGTAACCACCGGTTTGTCCCGGGGAAGATGGACGGGGGTTTCAGAGCTGGCATCGGGCGGGGATTAGAAGAATGGGGGATCTGTTCATTGACGGGACATTTGCGAGCCTAGGGGCACTGGAGGAGAAGTTCGAGATACCCCCGGGAAATATCTTTAGATATATGCAGGTGAGGGCGTTTGTGAGGCGACAGGTGAGGGAATTCCCGTTGCTCCCGGCACAAGAAATTCAAGACAGGGTGATCTCGGGTGTATGGGTCGGGGGGGGCAAGGTGTCGGCAATACACCAGGAGATGAAAGAAGAGGGTGAAGCGCTGATAGAGGAGCTGAAGGGTAAATGGGAGGAGGAGCTGGGCGAGGAGATTGAGGAAGGTCTGTGGGCTGATGCCCTAGGTAGGGTTAATTCCTCCTCCTCGTGTGCCAGGCTCAGCCTGATACAATTTAAGGTGGTTCACAGGGCGCACTTGACGGGGGTGAGGTTGAGTAGGTTCTTTGGGGTAGAGGACAGATGTGGAAGGTGCTCAGGGAGCCCGGCGAACCATGTCCATATGTTTTGGTCATGCCTGGCACTGGAGGGGTTCTGGAGAGGAGTGGCGGGAGCAATATCTCAGGTGGTGAAAGTCCGGGTCAAGCCAAGCTGGGGGCTAGCAATATTTGGAGCAGTGGACGAGCCGGGAGTGCAGGAGGCGAAAGAGGCCTGCATTCTGGCCCTAGTAGCCCGGCAAAGGATCTTGCTAATGTGGAAGGAGGCGAAGCCCCCCAGCGTGGAGGCCTGGATAAACGACATGGCTGGGTTCATAAAGCTGGAGAGGATTAAGTTTGCCTTGAGAGGGTCTGCGCAGGGGTTCTACAGGCGATGGCAACCGTTCCTAGACTATCTCGCGGAGCGTTAGAGGAAGGTCGGTCAGCAGCAGCAGCAACCTCGGGGGGACGACATCCTGGGAGGGGGACGGGGGGACGGGGGAGGGGTGGGGGAGGGGGAGGGGGATTGCCTGGGAGGGTGGATGAGCAAGAGATAATATGAAGGGTTGGGGAAACTGGCACGTGCGGGAGAGAGCCAGTGTAAAAAGCTATGTAAACATATAATTTCACCATGTATATATCTTGCTCTGTGTGATTTCTTGTTATTTTGTTATGGGGGGGGGGGTTATTGTTTGTAAGGGAGAAAAATTGTGTTAAAAAACTTTAATAAATATATTTTTTTAAAAAAAGAAATTAATTCTGCACAAGTTATTGGGTTGCCTGCATACTGTATCAGAATCTGGTCTTAGCCTCTTCTTTCCTCGACCCTACTGCACTTTTTCTTTCCAGTCTCGACCCTTCCAGCACATTCCTAGCTGGTCTCCCACATTCTATACTCCATACAATAGAGGTCATCCAAAACTCTGCTGCCCATGTGTTAAATCACAGCGAGTCCTGTTCCTATCACCCCTGTGTTCGTTGACCTATGCTGGTTCCCGCTCACGCAACGTCTTTAATTTTAAAGTTCTCCACAACCTCGCCACTCACTATTTTTGTAATCTCTTCCAACTCCACCGCCCTCTGAGATACCTGTGCTCTTCTAATTCTGGCCTCTTGTGCATTTGCTGTTAGATTATCTCCAACTCTGGTGGCCATGTCTTCAATTTTCTAAGCCGCAAGCTCTGGAATTCCTCTCTTACACTTCTTCATTTTCCCTCCTTTAAGACACTTCCTAATGGTTAACGTCTTTGAGCAAGCTTTTGGTCATCTGACCAAATGAGTGGGATTTTCCACCCCAGACGGTGTGTTTTGCAGCAGTGCAAGTGGCCCGCTATTGGTCCTCAGCGGGATCTTCCACTCTCGCCGCTGTCAAAGTGTTTTCCCGTTGTTAGCATCCTCCGCCACTGGGGAACCCGTGAGGCTGGGGTGGCTGTCGGCGGGATTGGAAGATTCTGCTAGCCGGAAATTTTCAGGCAATAGCTCCTTACTTGGCTCAGTGTTATATGTTGCTTTCAATGCTCCTGTGAAGCATCTTGTGAAGTTACATTATTTCTATTTTAAAAAAATTTAGAGTACCCAATTATTTTTTTTTCCAATTAAGGGGCAATTTAGTGTGGCCAATCCACCTACCCTGCACATCTTTGGGTTGTTGGGGTGAAACCCACGCAGGCACGGGGAGAATGTGCAAACTCTGCACGGACAGTGACCCAGGGCCGGGATTCAAACCCGGGTCCTCAGTGCCGTAGGCAGCAGTGCTAACCACTGTGCCACGTGCTGCCTAGTTTCATTATGTTAAAGGTGCTATATAAATCTATGTTGTTGTTGTTGAGCCTTGACGAAGATTATGACCAGCTAGGTTAGGAACATTCAGAGGCCTGAGGCTGAATATTCACTCCTGGACTGCTGCATTGGGAACATTCCTGACTCTGTAAAGCAAAACAGTGCCCCCAATGGTGTGATTTTCATTCTGGGGATGTGAGCTAAAAGGAGTTGAGCCCTTACCCTGGAAAGAGTTCAAGGCAACCAGCCCCTGGGGCTGCCGGTGTCAAGATTGGTTGACGAAAAGCCTTGCTGCTCCATAACTTCATCTTAGTTATAAAAAAAAGCAACAAAGCTAAAAACAGCCCTCAAGCCCCACATCACTCAAGTTCTCTCAGCACTCACACACTCCCCATTCCCTATCCATGCCAATTCATGTCCCCCCATGTCCCCCACTCACCCCCATGGCTCTTTATGCCAACTCAAGCCAACCTGTGACTCCCCTCTCATCCCCATGGTATAGCCCCTTTGCCAACTCATGTCAACATATGCCGCCCACCTATCATGTTTTTCCCTTATACCTTCCAACCACTCAGTATGCATCATGGAGCCACCTCTGGAGCCATGGTGAAATTAAATTAAATACGTTTCTAAGACTGCACTTTTGAAAAAAAAAACTCCCATTCATAAAAACATTCAATATATTTAATTTTTTAAGTATCTAATCCTGTGTAAAAACATTTCCTTCAAGTGCTTAATCCCTCATGAAATAAATTATATTCATAGCCCAGGACACCTAATCTCTTTATAAGCATTTGGAGTTGACAATAAAACTACATTTACAGCTCCCCCCCCCCCCCTTCCATACACACACAGGGTAATAATGATAGCAATATGGAAGCAGTCAAGCAGCACTAATCCTGTAATGATCGTCTTCAAGCGTATGTCAACAAACAGCTAGTGAAATTGCAAACAGAGTCACAGCCAGCTGTGTTTTCCACCCCAAAAATAAAAGACCCGGATATTTAAATGACTTGACATATTGACAGTTCTAGTGAGCTGATACATGTTTTGCACACATTCATATCTACTCTTGACAATCCCAAAGGACACATCACTTCCCCGCAAATGGGTACCTTTTTTATATAAGTCTGTGTCACCTGTAGATCGTTTCCTCAAATGTCTACAGCCCACAAGTTATGTTTTGGACATCCCAGTAACAAAAGTTGCATCTGTCTGAATGCAGCTGTACTTTTACATGTGCAGGTGCCTTCGTGAACCATGGATTTGCAAACTCCAAAGGCCGCCCCCCCACCCCCACCCCCTCCGGCAAAAATGACGGAAGTTGGGTTTGAGGCCAGATTTAAGTTGGCTATGGGCATGGACCTTTCCGGCTTTGCGAACGTTCAGGACCTTCATGATAAAGCAATGCAATTGGGTGGGAAGAATAGCCTTATTTTGGCTTGAAAATACTTTGGTTGTATCCACTATGTAGAATGTACAGCAGTTTACTCTGTTCCATTTTGAGGTTTCAATTATAAATTGCCACCCTCTACTTTAGGAGTTATCAGTACAAAGTTCTCTCCATGTTGGGAATAAATGGAACATTGACCCTCCCTTTCTTTCTGCTCAAAGCCTGGTTAAAAATAACTGCAGTTTCTTCAGACTAAATTCAACTCTGACGTTGAAGTTCAAGTATCAGACAGCGCAAGGTTTCGGTCCCTTTGTAACCGTTTACTTATCATGATCCATTAGATTTAGTTTTACTGTAATTCGTCACAGGCTCAACGGCAGCCTGAAGTTAAATTACAGAAATAAAAAGGTGAGACCAGTGAGATGAGGTGGCATCATCTTCCAAAACATTCCAGCTCACACAAAATCTGTCTCAACGTCTGCTGCTGAAATCAGCATCTTCTTTGACTTTCTGCTGCAACAAGTTACTGACTTTCTAACCTACAGTTAGAAACTTCTCACATCAAACGCTATCAGCAATGCTGCAGAGGTTTGTGAACTTGGAGCAATCTGCACAGTTAGCAAGTAGATATGTTTCTGTTTCCAATTCAGACATTTCAGTGCCAGACGCCTACGGCGGGATTCTCCGGTCGCTGATGGCAAAATTGCATTCGGTGATCGGCCGAGGAATCCCCGTTTCTGGCGAAATCGGGGGCGACTCCGCTTTCGCAATGCTCTGCCCCCTCCAAAGCGGCATACTCTAGGAGTGCGCCGTGCGACGGCCTCAGGACGTTGCCTAAGGCCCACCCCCCGATTCTCCGCCCCCAACGGCGTTGGTGTCTCATGGCCTTACCTGTCGGGAACTCGGCGTGGCGGCTGCAGACTCAGTCCAGCGCCACCACAGTCGGGGGAGAGCCGATCCGCGGCAGGGGGGACTTTGGCAGGGGCTGGGGGTACTGTTGGGGGGCAGCCTGGAGCTTGCGAGCCAGCCAAAGGGGGGGGCACAATTTTGCAGGTTAGGTCCACGTGCAGCCGGCTCCGTGTTGCACGGTGCGGCATCTGCAGGCCACCACTGTGCGCCTGCGCAGCCACGAACCTGGCAATTCTCCGGGCTGTATCGGCAGCTAGAGCTGGATGCCCTACGATGCCTTCCCGCTAGCTCCCAGCCAAAAGGAGGATCGGTGGCCGTTTCGCACCGAATTGTCCCATTCTCCCAGTGTCTGTGTGGGTTTCACCCTCACAACCCAAAGATGTGCAGGGGAGGTAATTGGCCATGCTACATTGCTGCTTAATTGGAAAAAATAATTGGGTCGTCTAATTTTTTTTTAAAAACTGTCTTGCATGCTTAATACTTTGGAAGAAAAATGTTTGATTCAAAGAAGTTGCATCATAATAATTCAAAAATTGTCCATAGGGAAAATAAGGGTGCTTGTACTACAGAATATAGACAGAAAGCTTAAACTAAATTGCCTTACTCGAGCCAACTAGAAGAACATTGAAGCTGGAAGGTAAACTATGTCTGAGGGGAACGTCTGTCGTACTGAAAGCAGCTGTCAACGCGAAGCAGCCAAACATAGTCAAATACGTTACAAATATTACAGAATACACGGGTGTTACTCCTCACCTACTTGCATGGAAAAGTTCTGGCAACATAAACTATAAAAATGAAAGCAAAGCCAGCTTTCCAACACTCCTTTTCAGTGACAGGAGGAAATGGAGGCTTCAATGGAGTTATTCAGATGAATGCAGAAATAAAAGAGGGCACCCTTTCAGTCTAAGACAAATGGTTGACAAGCAAACCGGTCTGCACTTTCTATTTTCTAACTTTGCCAAAAATAATGAAGTATAATACGCAAAACTGGCTCACATAGCCAGTTGCCACCACATGGGGCAGTGGGGGAGGGGGAGTTCCATGAGGGGGCGCATGCGGTCGGGATCGGGCCCCAGGACTCCGTTCTGGACCACGTAGCCGAGGATGGCTAAGCGGTTCGTGCTGAACACACACTTCTCCTTGTTGTAAGTGAGGTTGAGGAGAGTGGCAGTGCGGAGAAATTTGGCAAGGTTGGCGTCATGGTCCTGCTTGATCGTGGCCGCACATGGTGACATTGTCAAGGTACGGGAAAGTGACCCGCAGCCCGTACCGGTCGACTATTCGGTCCATTTCCCGTTGGAAAGCCGAGACCCCGTTGGTGATGCTGAAAGGAACCCTGAGAAAGTGGTAAAGGCGGCCATCTGCCTCGAAGGCAGTGTATGGGCGGTCCGCCTTATGGATGGGGAGCTGGTGGTAGGCGGATATAAGGTCGACAGTTGAGAAGACCCGGTACTGTGCAATCTGATTGACCATATCAGATATGCGTGGGAGGGGGTACGCGTCGAGCTGCATGTACCTATTGATGGTCTTACTGTAGTCCACGACCATTCTGTGTTTCTCCCCAGTTTTCACCACTACCACTGGGGCTCTCCAGGGGCAGTTGCTGGCCTCGATGATGCCTTCCCGAAGCAGTCGCTGGACTTCGGACCTGATGAAGGTCCTGTCCTGGGTGCTGTACCGTCTGCTCCTGGTGGCGACGGGTTTGCAATCGGGGTTATGTTTGCAAATAGGGAAAGTGGGTTGTCCTTTAGGGTCGCGAGGCCGCACACAGTAAGGGGTGGTAGGGGCCCTCCGAATTTCAATGTTAGGCTCTGGAGGTTGCACTGGAAGTCCAGGCCGAGTAGTAAGGCAGCGCAGAGGTTGGGGAGGACGTAGAGGCGGAAGCCGGTAAACTCCACACCCTGGACAGTGAGAGTGGCTATGCAGTACCCCCGGATCGGAGTGGGACCCGGAGGCCAGGGAGAATCTCTGATTGGCGGGGTGTACCGCGAGGGAGCAGCACCTTACCGTATCGGGATGAATGAAGCTCTCGGTGCTTCCGGAGTCCAGCAGGCAGGAGATCTTGTGCCCATCGATTTTCAGGTTTGTAGAGGCGGTTGCACATGGTGATCGTCGATGGTGGCAGACGATGGGGTGCCCGGGGGCATGGGATAAGATGGCAGCGCCCACGGGCCCCACGTGCCATGGGGGAGACAAGATGGTGGCGCTTGATGTTCCTGGGGAGGACAAGATGGCGGCGCCCACGGGCCGCACGTGGTGGGGGTTGAACAAGATGGTGGCACCCATAGGCCGCACGTGGTCCGAAGAGGGGATGATGGTGGCGCCCACTGGCCATAAGGGGTGGGGGGGGGGGGGTCGGAACAATAGCGGCGACTGAACGGGCCTGGCACACCACCACAAAGTATCCTGTCTTTCCGCAAGCCTTGCTAAGGGCGCTCCGGGCCGGGCAACGTTGTCGGGGGTGTTTGGCTGCCCACAGAAGTAACATTTGGGGCCCCGGGGCTGGTTGGCTTCCGCGCGGCACAGATGTGGGGTTGGCTGAGTGGGGTCCCCGATGGGGCGGCCGTCTGCAGAGTCCACGATGCGTAGGAGGGGTGGGCCGCGTGGCCGGGGGTGTAGACCTGGATGTTGCGCGAGGCGACTGTCAGCGAGAGCGCAAGCGTTTTGGTTGCCGCGAGGTCGAGCCTGTC
Organism: Scyliorhinus torazame; assembly: GCF_047496885.1. NCBI lineage: Eukaryota > Metazoa > Chordata > Chondrichthyes > Carcharhiniformes > Scyliorhinidae > Scyliorhinus > Scyliorhinus torazame. Next base: position 111,204,612 of record NC_092724.1, read on the forward strand.
CTCTTTCTAAAAGGCGTTGGCGGATGTAATCTGACCCTATCCCCGTAACAAAAGCTTCCCTCATAAGCAAGTTCGAGTGTTCCGTGGCCGTGACGGCCTGACAGTCACAGTCTCAGACTAGGGGAATTAGAGCACGCCAGAAGTATTCTACTGACTCACCAGGGAGTTGACTGCGCGTGGAGAGGATGTGTCTGGCGTAAAGCCTGTTAGTCCGCTGAGCGTAGTTTTCTTTCAGTAGCGCCATAGCTTCATCGTAGTTCAGCGCGTCCTGGATAAGTGGAAAGACGCGTGTAGAGGATCTGAATCTTCTGAGCTTCCGGAATTGGGTCTGGTGCAGACCTGATGTAAGCTTCGAAACAGGCTAGCCAATGTTCAAAGTCCTTTGTGGCGTTGCCTGAGTGCGGATCCAGCTGCAGGCGATCCGGATTGATGCGGAGGTCCATCTACTGAAAACTTTAATGTAATAAATTGATACACGATCAATTACACAAAGATGAGAGTTGAATGCAACTGAGGCTTTATTACATTAAGATGTGTGGCCTCCTATAGCAGCTGGCGAAATGGCTGCTGTATGGAGAGCACACATATTTATACTCCGCCTACTAGGCGGAGACAGCATGCAGGGAACTACCTCCGTACCTGTAGTACAGGGCCTTACCACAAATCACCTAATATATACATCAGTGGTGACTACCACACAGTGGCCCAGAGCCGGGATCGAACTTGGGACCTCGGCGACCTCTGCACATTCCTGATGAAGTAAGTCTCTTGTTGTGTTTGGTGCCTTCCTGAATGAGCCTTTCCATTTGGTCAGCCTCAGGGCAGGATCTCCCATATTTCGGCAGGTACATTTGACCTCTTCAGCGTTGCTCTGAGGGCATCCATAAAACATTATCTATCTCCACGTAACAGATTGAAAACTTTATGGGGATTGAATGACACCTTTGTGCTTGATTCAATTATCCCTCATCCTCTAACCCCACTTTACCTGAAGGCAACACTTGATCTCAGCTCCCTGTGTGCAATGCAGTTGTAAATATCTAAAGATTGTGCACACTTTCTGTCTACAAAACGTAACTACTCGTTGTCAATTAAAAAGAAATAAAGTCGTCATAGTCTCAGATGACCACAGGCTGCTTTCCCCTTTGAGGGGGAGATGACTGGTGGTGATTAAACCTGGAGGCGGCATGGCGGCATAGTGGTTAGCACTGCTGCCTCACAGCGCTAGAGACTTGGGTTCAATTCCGGCTTCGGGTAACTGTCTGGGTGAAGTTTGCATGTTCTCCCCATGTCTGCGTGGGTTTCCTCCTGGTGCTCTGGTTTCCTCCCATATGCCAAAGATGTGCAGGATAGGTGGATTGGTCATGTTAAATTGCCTGTTAGTACCCAAAGGGTTAGGTGTGGTTACTGGGCAGCACGGTGGCGCAGTGGTTAGCACTGCTGCCTACGGCACTGAGGATTCGGGTTCGATCCCGGCCCCGGATCACTGTTCATGTGGAGTTTGCACATTCGCCTCATGTCTGCGTGGGTTTCACTTCCACAACCCAAAGATATGCAGGCTCGGTGGATTGGCCACACTAAATTGCCCCTTAATTGGAGAAAAAAAAATTGAGTACTCTCAATTTATTTTTAAAAAGGTTACTGGGGTAGGATTAGGCTTGGGTAGGTTGCTCTTTCCAAGGGTTGGTGCAGATTCAAAGGGCCGAATGGCCTCCTTCTGCATTCTATGGTTCTATGATTCGGAGGGTCACCACACCTCAGGTGAGGGGCAAAGTTGAAAAGGCGGGGCCTTCTTGACCTCAGCTAGTACGGGAATTGAACCCACAGCGTTGGCTTCGCTCTGCATCACGAACCAGCTGTCCATCCAACTGAGCTAAACTGGCCCCATTTATAAAAAGTAGAATGGCACTTACGTCAGACGAATCTCCTTGTGGTGTGGCCATAAACTGAATAAATACGATACTGTAATACACTCAATGATTTACAGTCTTGTGCTAAGGAAAATGTAATACTATAATTATGAAAAAACATCTGTAAATGCACTCATGGTATGTTTCATGGTCTGCTGATTAAACACTGTTCCGAAACAAGAGAGAGCATTAACAGACTCTAATTTAGCTGGCAGTGCAGATTTTCCTCCTCCAAGAATTTTAATGCAAATTGTTTCAGATGTTACATGATTTATTCAACTCAGTCTTTGACACTGTCTATTTCTTTATCTTTTCAGCTCTGCTCCTTCACAGCATAATCTGGTTTCTGTTATTCCTCGGCTTTACGTCTCTGTAAATTCATGTGCTCACCCCATGACTCATGTTCATTTACGCACGCTGTCCTATCCTTCCTGGATAAACCAAAGCACAGGTCATTCCATCTACTTGGTTTACAGTTCATTGACCGCAGTCAGAATTTAGAGGCAAAACCTTTTGCGGTAGTTTGCTCAGAAATGGGTGATCTGTGATACCCAGGAAAGCAGTGCGAAAAACCAAGCATTATGATACGACCTCTGCAAACTATTATTTATCCTTTTGACAGTTTCACAGCGGTTTCAATAAGAAAGACACCTGGTGGTGTATAGCACAAGGCCTATGCCCATTGGAGTTTAGAAGCATGAGATGAGAGGTGACTTAATTGAAGCACATGAGATCCTGGTAGGGGGCTTCATAGAATCATAGAATTTACAGTGCAGAAGGAGACAAATTGGCCCATCGAGTCTGCACCAGCCCTTGAAAAGAGCACCCTACTTAAGCCCATGCTGCCATCCTATCCCCACAACCCAGTAACCCCACCAACCTTTTTGGACACTAAGGGCAATTTATCATGGCCAATCTACCTAACCTGCATATCTTTGGACTGTGGGAGGAAATCGGAGCACCCGGAGGAAACCCACGCAGACAAGAGGAGAACGTGCAGGCTCCGCACAGACAGTGACCCAAGCTGGAATCGAACTTGGGACCCTGGAGTTGTAAAGCAACTGTGCTAACCACTGTGCTGCCGTGCTGCCCTCTTGACAGGGTGGGGGCTGAGAGTTTCCCAAGGTGGGAGGACTAGCGGCCACAGTGTAAATATTAGGACCTGAATTTTCAGGTTCGCAAGTGCTCGTCGGAGCTTCCAGGTCCCCAAGGAGAGGGCACCCCATATCTGAAGGGGCCTTCAGATTGAGTGCCCACTATAGAGCCTTAATAGGGGCTTGGGTGGGCTTCCCATCCAAGGTCCTGTTGGCCCTACTGTGAAATTGCATCTGGGTTGGGGCTGGTGTGACCCCGGCAGGAAACTGTCCCTGCAATTAAACCTCCCTCCCCCCCGCCACCTTAGAACCCGATTGGTGGCGTGGGGGGGGGGGGGGGTGGTAACATTCTGGTTTAGTACTTTCCATTTTCTTTTTCCAATTAAGGGGCAATTTAATGTGGCCAAGCCACCTACTAATCTTTAGGTTGCGGGGATGAGACCAGGCGTTTCCCATTTAAGACTGAGATGAGGAGACTTATTTTCTCTCAGAGGATTGTTAGTCCGTGGAATTCTCTTCCCCAGAGAGCGATGGAGGCTGGGTCATTGAATATATTCAAGGCTGAGCTCGATGGATTTTTGATTGACATGGGATTTATGGGTTTTGGGGAGCAGACCGTGAAAGTGGAGTTGAGGCTACAGTCAGATCAACCCTGATCTTATTGAATGGCAGAGCAGCTTCGGTGGGCCGAATGGTCTGCTCTTGCTACTAATACGCTCCAGAAGCTGCACTCTATCACAACCTTGACTTGCATAATACGGTTAGACTAAGAATTACTTTAATTGCAGTATGTACTAGAGTTTACACAGGTGTCATCAACTTTAATGGGCAGAGTTCAACAACAGAGTAGGGCTACAAAATTACTACTGCACTCATTTATAATTGAGAACACAATGAAGCGTCTGAATGCTGACGAACACAAGGACATTTTCAGGTACATATAACACAGATGATCCGTGGTAAATTTGATTGCTTTTTAATGATTTTAAATAGGAAGAATGCAAAGGCAGCCCTTCGAATTCAAACGAATCCTGAGCTTGAGAATAATGAAATCCAAACTGTCCCGTTAGTTGTTATATTAATGGCGAGGATCTTGTGGTCAGCACTGAAACAATGTCACTCCCCACTGACTGAACAAAGCTCCCCTCAAAGATATGGAGATCTTTGTGATGGGAATTTCCCCTTTCCCGTTTAAATCTGGTGCCAGGTCAAGGGGTTGTCTAGGTGTGCAGCAGTGGTGATGCCAGCAAACAAGTAGGCAGCCAATTAAATTGAAGGATTCACACGCAGCAAACCAGGAAGTGAAAAGCATCCCTCACTTTTACTTTAAATTTTCAGACAGTAAAATAAATGTGTGGTAACCTGGCCACAAGAAAGGTAGTTGAACGCATTGCAAAAATTAAATCTTCTTTACTTCAGAAAACATTGAGACACCAGCAGCAGCTAAATACAACTATACACAAGCTCTCTGTGGCTACACTGAAACCCCACGCTAGCCCGCACTCCCCATGACATCACACGTGCATGCACACTTTTGTTAAAGGCATACACATACTCAAATAGGAAGATGCTTATTAGAACACTATTAAAACATTCTATATAAGGGCAGCACGGTGGTGCAGTGGATAGCACTGCTACCTCACGGCGCTAAGATCCCAGGTTCGATCTGTCACTGTCCGTGTGGAGTTTGCACATTCTCCCCCTGTTGTGTGGGTTTCGCCCCACAACCCAAAGATGTGTAGGGTAGGTGGGTTGGCCACGCTAAATTGCCCCTTAATTGGAAAAAATAAATTGGGTACTCTAAATTTATTTTTAAAAAACATTCTATATCAAAATATAACACCTATTTTAGATGTCAGCTTAATACAAAGAGATAGATTTTTGAAAATGTTTTTTCAAAAAAAAATGAAATGTTTAATCATCGTGGAGAAATTTGACATCTCTCAAATATAAAATTTCAGAGCCAGTTAAGGTTATTAAGCAGTAATTATTAAGTTAGTATGCTGTTTAAAATCCAGTCACACCTCACTGAACAAGGTGCAAGTCTCCCCAAGGCTTCTTTCGTGAGACTGACAGTATTAAGAGTGGAAGTTCTCATCAATTCATGATTGCATGGAAAATAGCAGTCTGTGAGAGCCTCTACAGCGCACCCCATGGAAGAATATAATCTCACTCACAGCAACCTCTGGGTTTCAACATTATCCTACACATCTCCAAACTCCCAAAGTTGCTTTCCATTTCAGTGGGGTAATTTCACCGCCGCTGACAGTTTCATCATCAATACCACAGCAAAATTGGTGACCTCAATATTTTGGGGAGGGAGGTTTCATGTGCAACATGATAGAATATAGAAAACCAAATGTTCAGAAAACCCAGCCAGCTGCAACAAGAAGTCAGAGCCTACAACCAAAACCTCAACAAATCTGAATGAAATTGTCCGCAAGCAGCAACATTTGCTGCACCCAAGACTATTTTCAATTGTTCCTCCAGATCCAGAAGAAGTTCACAACACTCTTCACTAAATTGGAATAAAATATAATGATGGAAAACCCTGCATGAGGTAAACCCACTAAGTTTGACAATGTTATAAAGGGATCTTTTTGTCTTGTTAAACCGCAAGGGCACAAATTTCAAAATTAGTCAGTCAATTTTAGGGTAAATGCTTAGCCCATTTGTACGACAATCCTCTGTTATTTTACGCCCATGTTTATCCATTTAATTAAATGGGCTAATGCCTCCATTGATAAAGTGGAGAAAAGTCTATCAGAAAGATGTGTTAAACACTCATCCAATAATATCGGCAATAGTAATTTCTAACTCATATCTTCCAGCTCTTGTGTTCGTTGCTAGCGAACGGTAAATTTAGGAAAGCCCAGCCTATTGGGTAACTTGTAAATTGGAACCACTTTACATTTTATAATTTCTCATTGAATACTCAGTTCCTTAAACTCAATGGTTTACTTGGAAATAATCTTGAATTAGAAATTCTAATCTTAAAAACGCAAGTAAAAGTAGGTAGGGTGGGACAATATGTCACAATCACAACCCTTCTAGACAGACTTCTGACAGGAAGGGATGGTAACAGGAAGGGTGAAGTGTCCCACTTGGCTTTTCCACTAGAACTAGGTCAGCACTGTGCTGGTTGGTAGAAACTCAGGAAACAAACCAGCTGCTGCTCAATTTAGCTAAAAGTTGGTGCCTTAGGAACAAAGATAGGGCCAGCTAGCAGGGTGCACAAAGTATTTTTTTTAAATTTTAATCTCTTTTTTTTGGTGGTTTCAATCTTTTTGAATGGCATGAAGTGCAATGGGCTTGAAACGGGTCTTCTGCAGTATTGCAAAACAGTCGGAGGCAAATCAGAAGCCTGTCTTGCACCCCAACTTTATTTTTAATAGAAGTCACTCCCAATAAGTCTCTGTTGTAATTTAGAGAATGACATCTATGTGTTAATATAAAGCTCGAGTAGTTTGCACACTTTGTGACCACAAACCTTACCTCTAGTTTTCATAGCTTTTCTGTCAAAATTGCCTACTGCAAATCACTGTGTCAACATATCCCATTCAGCTTTGCTCTGTCATCTCTCATCTGATAGTTGCAACCTCTGGCCATTAGGTACCTCCTGCCAAGCAAAGTTTCTCCCAAAAGAAAGATATACTCTTCAGTTGGCTATGGGCAAAGCAATGGGAAATATTTTAGTGATGGGAAATGTGAGATTGCCTCACGTATTTCTGTGGCAGTCTTGTGTAGGAGCCAAATTAAACATTCTTGAGTTCCTGCAGCATATATGCTGTAGAAGTGAGCATGGGAAAATAAATCAAAGAGGTTTATAAAATGAAAAGACACACACACATCACACATACATATGCATTCATATGGATATACGTACTCATGCCATCATTCAGCAGCACAGACACATAAAACACATGCACAAAACTCACATAAATCCTACAAGTGTAAATAAACCTGACAAACATAAATAGCACAAAGGAGTGTTGCTGAAAAAAGACACTTGTTGAAGCTTTTCATCTTGCACTCATTAGAAAAATTCACAAGAACACTGAATGTAAAAGGAACACCTATTTATATTTCATGAGAAGTGAGTGTTGACTGGGGTTATCCAGAAGCTTGTTTACATCTGAAGAGTCATTTTCCACAGTAGCTGCTGGCACTTGGGGGTTTCTTATTGCAGACAGTGGTGTTGATTTGTAATTCTCCTTTAAGAACCCTTGATTTGCAGCAATTAGGTATTCTGGTGGGTTTACCAAATCACAAACAGTTGAGCTTTGATGAGAGAGGTTTCAGGACAAAGAGAGATGAGCTAAGGCTCTTGGCACTGTGGCACTCTCTTGGATTATCCAAAATCTGGTATTTTTCTGAGGAAGTATGCTGGCACAGTGGTTAGTACTGCTGCCTCAGTGCCAGGGACCCCTATTCTGACCTTGAGTCGATGACTGTGCGGAGTTTGCACGTTCTCCCCAGGTCTGTGGGGGTTTCCTCCAGGAGCTCCTATTTCCTCCCACAGTCCAAAGATGTGCAGGTTAGGTGGACTGGCCACGATCAATCTGCAGGGTTACGTGGAAAGGGCAGGGAAGTGGGGCTAGGTAGACTGCTCTTTCGGAGGGCCGGTGCAGACTCGCTGTGACTCCTCCCTCCTGCTGCACTACAGGGATTCCATGGTAAATGAGATCATGTGACCTCCCTTTGAAGGTTCCATAAACTCTGTGTCTCCATCAAAACAGCTTGTATCTTTCGCAAGTGCAACGTAATAGCTGCTGTAGCTAGTGTCTGTTGCTTAGCAAAAGCGTTCTTTTCAAAAAGTTCAATACATACATATATCCAGTTGATGATAGAAGGAAGTCATATATGTCCAATCCATTACATTATAAATTAATGTTTTACATATCGCATCTTCATGACACAATCCTTTTTTGCTTAATTAGAATTTGAGGTATTTTGACCAAAAACCAGGTTCTCCCCAGAGGAAATGGGTGAATTATTGCACTTCTAAATTCGCTGCAAATAGCTGAATGTCAAACAACCTTTCAATGCTGGCCTCCCATTTTGATAAATCTTTTTAATCCCGGCTTGCACACAGACCCAATCTTCCCGTTATCTACTACCGTCACTCGGGCTGAAGCCACAAAGTTCAGGTTTTAGTTATTGCCGCTTGCCCTTTCCCTGTGATCATTCAGTGAGCTGATGCCAAGTCAGTCAACTGGAATGTGGAGGAAAGTATTCTAGGTCTGCATCTGGCCCTGATGTGCTCAGCACTATAACTGTCAGGATCATCTCACCCTATGCTTCGTAAAAGATCTTTTTTCAGTTCTTGCAGCCACAGATGGTGTGTCTCACAAGCAGGAAGCATCGCTGGCACTGGAAGACAGACATTTCTGACAGACACTGCCCACAGAAGGCTAAGAATATTACTGTTGTTCCTCAGGCAAAAAAAACCATGCGTTGAATCTTTATAGAAGTAAATAAACTGGGTTACCAAAATAGAGGCCAGAAAGAGAACACTGCCCACAAATTGCACAGTGCAGACAATATAGAGATCCCCACTCTTTGAAAAGCAACTGATTGAAGTGAATAATGTTCGTTTTGTCTGTGTAATGTGACCACAGTGTAAATATCCTGATGGTATAGGAATTTTGACATTCAAAACAGAAAACAGGCAGGGAGGTGGACTTGAGGCCAGGAAGGGATCAGCCATGATCTGATTGAATGGCGGAGCAGGTTCGAAGGGCTGAGTTGCCTACTTCGCCTCCTAATGTCCTATGAACCCACCTACCTAACTACCTATGAAATATTTTCACAAGGCTGCAAGTGGTATAAAAGGGTAGATCAGTTAAGAGCAGAGTTTACCTGAAATTAAAACTAGTCCAAAAGTTGGAAAATAAATATTTTGCAGTACATCCGCTACGATTTAGCTGATGCTTGTGTAGAAATTATATTGGATAGCGCCATCACTGTGCGGGTCGGTCAATGGGGCTGATTGAAACTAGCGAAAATAGAATTAAGGGGCTTAAAATGGGCATTGATAGACACAGCTGGCCATTGTGAGGTTCTGACCGTTGCCAGTTTTAACGGGGCCCAGCATTAGGTAGCCAAAGCACTTAAGCTGCTTCAGGTATTGGCCCCTTTCCACATGTATATTGATATCCTATCACATACAGAGGAGCATGACTGCCACTTCAGGGCAGACCCAGTTTACGCTAGATACTGCACTCACCAAACAGACTTATGGCGATAAAGTCAAAGAATGCCCATAAAAGATGAACTTTAAATTATAGTGAAAGGCTGGACTCCAGGAGGTTAATCTGGGCCACTGGGCTCTCCTGCCACAGTTTAGCTCAGTTGGCTGGACAGCTGGTTTGTGATGCAGAGCAAGGAACAGCACGGGTTCAATTCCCGTACTGGCTGAGGTTATTCGTGAAGGCCCCACCTTCTCAACGTTGCCCCACGCCTGAGGTGTGGTGATCCTCAGGTTAAATCACCACCAGTCAGCTCTCCCCCTCAAAGGGAAGCAGCTTATCGCCATCTGGGACCTATTTACTATTAAGATATCAGAATGTGTTCAAGGCAGAACAGAGGTAAGCAGTGTTTTTTTAAATTCATTTACGGGATGTGGGGGTCGCTGGTTAGGCCAGCATTTATTGCCCATCCCTAGTTGCCCTTCAGAAGGTGGTGGTGAGTTGCCTTCTTGAACTTCTGTTGTCCCTGATATGTAGATACACCCACTGTGCTGTTAGGGAGGGAGTTCCAGGATTTTGTCCCAGTGACAGTGAAGGAACGGCGATATATTTCCAAGTCAGGGTGGTGAGTGACTTGGAGGGGAGCCTCCAGGTTGTGGTGCTCCCATGTATCTGCTGCTCTTGTCCTTCTCGATGGTAGTGGTCGTGGGTTTGGAAGGTGCTGCCTGAGGAACCTTGGTGAGTTACTTCAGTGCATCTTGTAGATGGTACACACAGCTGCCACTGTTTGTCAGTGGTGGAGGGTTTGGATGTTTGTGGAAGGGAGAGCAATCAAGCGGGCTGCTTTGTCCTGGATGGTGTCGAGCTTCTTGAATGTTGTTGGAGCTGCACTCATCCAGGCAAGTGGGAAATATTCCATTACACTCCTGACTTGTAACTTGTAGATGGTGGACAGGCTTTGGGGGGGGTCAGGAGGTGAGCTACTCTCAGTAGGATTCCTAGTCTTTGACCTGCCCTGGTAGCCACAGTATTAATGTGGCTAATCCAGTTAAGTTTCTGATCAATTGTAACCCCAGGATGTTTATTGTGGGGGATTCAGTGATGGTATTGCCATTGAATGTCAAGGGGCGCTGGTTAGATCCTCTCTTGTGGGAGATGGTTATTGCCTGGCACTTGTGTGGCATGAATGTAATTTGCCACTTGTCCGCCCAAGTCTGGATACTGTCCAGGTCTTGCTGCATTTGGACATGGACTGTCAAAGGACACCATGGAACAGGGAACAGGTGGCCCTAGAGGAGGGGTGGGGTGGGGAGGGGGAGACAGTGGTGATGAAAAAATGGATCGATGGGAGAAGTGAAACTAAATTGATGGAAATAAAAATGGGGTGAAGGTGGACGGGAGAGTTCACAGTCTGAAGTTGTTGAACTCAATATTGAGCGGGATTCTCTAATCCCACGGCAGAGTGTCCACGCCATCGTAAATGCCGTTGCGTTTTACGACGGTATGAACAGGCGACCCGACGACTAATTCTGCCCCGCAAAAGGGGCCAGCACAGCACTGGAGTGGTTCAGCTGCTGATCCCGGCGTGAACTGGGCGCCACGGGATCTGCACATGCGCAGTGGTGCCAGCACCAACGCGCGCATGCGCAGTGGATTCCTTCAACGCGCCGGCCCCGACGCAACATGGTGCAGGACTACAGGGGCCGGCGCGGAAGAAATGAGGCCCCCAGCCAGAGAGGCCGGCCCACCGATTGGTGGGCCCCGATAGCGGGCCAGGTCACCCCCGGGGTCGGACCCCCCTCCCTCCCACAGGCCGCCCCCCGACCCTTCCACGCCGAGGTCCCACCAGCCGAGAGCAGGTGTGGATGGCGCTGACGGGACTCGACGTTTTACGTTCTCCAAGGCGGCCTTCAGGACGCGCGACAACGCAGAATCGCCGAGCAGAAACTTATAGCCAAGTTCCGCACACATGAGTGCGGCCTCAACCGAGACCTGGGATTCATGTCGCATTACATTCATCCCCCACCATCTGGCCTGCGAAATCCTACCAACTGTCCTGGCTTGATACAATTCACACCTCTTTAACGTGGGTTACCCCATCTCTGGATCTGTAAAGATTTAATCACCTACTAATGGTCGCATTCCAAGCATTGTTTGGCATCTTTGAATTTGTCTATATATGTGTTTCTGGAACATACCTCTTCATTCACCTGAGGAAGGAGCAGCGCTCCGAAAGCTAGTGACATCGAAACAAACCTGGTGGACTTTAACCTGGTGTTGTAAGACTTCGTACTTTATTATCAGGGTCACCCTCCTCCTTTTCTATTCTGCCTGTCTTTTCAAAATAGTGTCCCCTGGAATATTTATTTCCCAACCTTCATCACCATACCTCTGAAACCGTGATTATATCGAACCATTTATCTCAATTTTCTGCTGCTAGTTCATCTACCTTTTTGTAGATGCTCTATGCATTTGGATAAAGCGATTTCAATATTATTTTTAAGCTACTATTTCCTGTATGGATCTTGATGCACTATTACCGTTAAACTCTCTGTCCCTCCTTATGCCACTCAGCTTGTCTTTACCAACATGGAAACTTTCCTATTGCCTCAACCTAATTTTGGGATTTCAAGATCTTATTTCACCCGAACCCTCCTACCCCTCAGTTAGTTGGAATCCATTTTTTCCTACTCTGACCATGTTTGCTGGTGCAATCTTAACATTTGTATGCCCTATCTTCCTTTCACACTCTGGTTACCATTACCTGTACCACTACCCTGCCTATTGCCTTGTCCTTTCTCTTTAACAATCCAAATCTCCCCTCACATGCGGCCTACTCCAGCATCAGGTTTAAAGCCCTCCCTACTTAAATGATTCGCCAGGACACCGGCCCCCTGCATGGGTTCAGGTGAAGGCTATTCCAACAGTGCAGCTCCCTCTTCCCTCAACACTGGTGCCAGTGCCCACAAATCAAAGCCCATTTCTCCCACACAAATATTTCAGCTACACGTTCAACTCTCTGATCTTATTTACCACAAATCAATTTGCTTGTGGCTCAGGTAATAATCCAGCCGTTATTATCTTTGTGGTTCTGCTTTTAAATTTAGCTCATACTCCCTGAGCAGAACCTTGTTCTTAATCCTACCTATATCGTTGGCACCCATGTTCACCACGGCAACTGGTTATTTCCCAATCTCTCCCAGTTCCTTGCCAACCCTGAGGTGATGTCCTTAACCCTGGCAGCAGGCAGACAACACAGCCTTCGGAACTCATTCACTCCACACTATCCCCCTAACTATACTGTCCACTACTACAAACACATTCCTTTTTTACTTCTCCTATTTGAATAGTTTCCTGCAGCATGGTGATGTGGTCAGTTTGCTCCTTCTGCCTGCAGTCTCTGCTCTCATCCACGCAATCTGCAAGACCTGGAACCTGTTGGAAAATAGTAAAGGCCGAGGCTCCTCTGAATGCCCATACCCGCCTCACTCGCAGTCACACCCTCCTGTGCCTGACCATGGACCAATCAAAAGGTAACTTTCCCCCTCCCTGATGCATCGGTGTCTTGTTACAACCGTTCCTCGCGTGAGTTCCCAAAACCTGTAAATCCGGCTGAGACTCCTCAATTTGTTACCATCCAGATGGGACCCCCAAAGTTTTTATACCCCAGGTGAGGAGGGAGAACTGTTGGCCACACTTTGCGTGGGTACCTTTTTCCAATCCCAATTTATGTTTTAAAAGGAGCCTGTTTACCCAGGCTTCCTTGAGTTAAAGATAAAGTGAATTTATTAACTACTAAAGGCAATAAAATGGGAAAACACATGCAGATACATTGAAACTGATTAGGAGTGAGAAATGAGTCCAAAGTAAGTAAAACAAATGTATTCAAAACAGCGTTTGATTTGTGAGAAGTAGCTGAGTGTCCGGTTTGAAATTCCAGTAGGGCTGACTACAGTAGGCGAATAGTTGGGTTTTGTGATTCCAGTAGCACTGACTTCAGCAGGCGAATAGTCAGTTTTGAGATTCCAGTGTTCTTCAGTCTGGGGGAGAAGCTTCCATGTTTTCTTTTCAGCTGTGGTCTTTGCTAACTTGGATTACTTCAACAATGGGAGAGAGAGAAAGGCGGAGATATATCGGCAGGGGTGCCGCTGCCAGCTGGCTTTTTGTCTCTGTCACACACGTTCTGACAGCGCAGGTTAGCACACGCACTTGAGGCAGCTTTTCAGCTGGCTTGTATCCCAGTCTTTCTATATTCCTGGAAGGCGAAATTCACATATCCGTCTGGACATTACTCACAGGATATTTCCTGACGAGATGATACTCATCTCCCATTATGTCCCATTGTCTCCATTAGGCAATTTGTTTCTATATGCTTTAGATGTTTCTCTGTCTGGAAACAGGGTGGGGTTCCATTGTCTCTCAGAGTATCACCCACCCTCCATCCCCCAGCAATTCAGCCAGTGAATGACTTCACATCCTCAGCCATCTCTGGCTAGCATGTTTATTTTTTTAAAAGTCACAGGTCCCGTTTAAAGTTCAGAATTTCGGGATGTAATTCAATGTTTGTACTTCATTAGTCTGACAGTCTGAAGCTCAAGGTTCCAGCTCATCAGCGTTAAGCTGAGGCTCCTCTTTAACGGGCAGCATGGTAGCACAAGTGGATAGCATTATGGTTTCACAGCGCCAGGGTCCCAGGTTCGATTCCTGGCTTGGGTCACTGTCTGTGCGGAGTCTGCACGTTTTCTCCGTGTCTGCACGGGTTTCCTCCGGGTGCTCCGGTTTCCTCCCACAGTCCAAAGACGTGCAGGTTAGGTGGATTGGCTATGCTAAATTGCCCTTAGTGTCTAAAAAAAAAGGTTAGGAGGGGTTATTGGCTTACAGGGATAGGGTGGAAGTGAGGGCTTAAGTGGATCAGTGCAGACATGATGTGCCGAATGTATGTTCTATGTTCTATGATATTCAATCACCTAATGCAGATGCTGCTGCTGTGGATCACACTGATGTCCACCAGCTCCCATACGCTGTAACTGCGACAAATCACATCTTAACATCTTTATGTGGTTTATTTAATTAATTAGGTTTTCAGTTTAGAAATACCACTGAATTGATATCTGTTGTGTTAAGTGGTTTAACTAGTTATTTCAAAAAATCTTTTTATTCTCCTCATTTTCAATATTTTCATCAATAAACAACCAAAGAAAAAACAAACAAAAACAAATACAATAACAATAACAATCCGCGCACACAAACTGCACCCCGCTCAATATACAGATCAAAATATCCACCCGTACAATCCAGGTAAAAAACACAAATTAACAATCAATCCGTAAACAGTGTAACCAAATACAACAATACCACCGACCCAGCCCCCCTTCTCCCTCCTAATGTTCAAAGGCAACCAATTCTGGGAAGTGCATAATAAACAGCCCCCATGAATTGTGAAACCCTTCCTTCACCCCCTTCAGCTGAGCCTTCACCTTCCCGAGAGTCAAATAAATTCATATAGGTGTCCCCCCACCCCTCCCCCCCCTCCCCTCCTATCCACCATCATCATAACTTCAGGCCCTGTCCACTGGGCTTCACCCATCCCATCTCATTGTTACCATCGAGCCCCCCCCCCCCCCCCCCGCCTCCTAGAATCCTCCCATCCACTTCCTCTCGAAAATACCTCACCCAGTATCAGACCACTCCCCCAACTTTGCACATCTCCTAGTCCCATTGAAACCTGTTCTACCAGGTTCCGATGACTGCAGCTCCCCCCCCTTCACCACACTCCCGTTCACTGGCCAGCTTGAGCTAGCCAGTGCGGAGGCCCCTCTCCACGCCTCACTCCCCTTCCCCCTGCCCAGTCCCAGGAAAACAAAGAAATCCCCTTTAACACACAACCACAGTGTAAACACACAAACCTCAAAGAACCACCATAGCAAAAAAAAATCCCAACTCTTACCTTGTCCAAATAGGCAACTTCCACTCATTTAGCACATTTAACAACATGCAGTGAAAAATAGAGCTACATACACCCCTCCAACTCCCCTGCAACCACTGTTCCGAACTGTAACCAATCACTGTTTGTCGATGTACCATTTGTCAATGTTGTCTGTTGATTATTCTTTTGTCTACTATGTACTCAGCCTTTTCACTATACTTCGGTACATGTGGAAATAAATCAAATCAAAATCAAATCAAACCCTCAGTCCAAGACCAATCCTCAGTCCCATTTCTCACGTCTGCTCCAGTCCTTCTGCCTTCACAAACGCATCCGCCGCTTCCACCATCTCGAAATAAAAGTCTTTGGAGTTGTAGGTCAACCTGAACGTATCTGGGTACACTATGCCGAACCACACACTGCTGTTATACAGTGCTGTTTTCACTCGGCCAAAGGCTAACTCGGCAGTAACTTCCTGGTATATACGTATACCAACTCCAGCCCACTGCACCTCCCACTTCTGCTTTGCCCAACTCAGGACATTCTCCTTCATGCGGTACCTACAGAAACAAATAATCACTGCTCTTGGCGGCTCATTCATCTTTGGTTTAGGCCTCCACGCCGTTTGAGCCAGTTTTTACCGAGAGGGATCTTCCTCCTGCCCCAACAGCTCCGTCACCATCCTGACAAATTACCTAATAATCTTGGGCTCTCCACCCCTTCGGGCAGGTCCACGATCCTCAGATTTTGCCGCCTAGATATGTTTTCCAGGTCCTCCACTTTGGCTCGCAGACCCTTGTTGGCCTCCACCACCCTCTGCAGCTCCTTACCCTTCGAGGTGAGTTGATCACTGTGTTGCACAAGGCCTTTTCCACTCTCTTCAGTTTCCCACCCTGCTCCTGCACCTCGCCCGATGTCCTCGACATTGTCGCATTCACCGGGGCAATCACCTCCTCCACCAGCACCTTCAATGCTGCCATCATCTCCTTCCTCATCACCTCCATGTGCTTTGCTAACTGGTTTTCAAGTTCCACAACCATCACCTCGGTCATCTTTTCTGCCGTGAACAGTGCGGCCCCACCCAGTGACCCAGCCTCCGCCATCTTTCCGGTTGCCGAGCCAACCCTTCCACTCAATGGCGAACCTTCATTCACCCCCTTCTTCATGACAACTTTCCTTTGGGTTTTGGACATCTTTCTTCCTTATGTATTCCTGCACATATTTAACGACAATTGCCCCTGTGATCGGCATTAAATTCTAGAAAATCAAGTCTTGAGCAAGAGCCATCTAACGTGTGACCTCCTCCTACATGCCGCCATAGGAAGTAAAAGTGGCTTAACTAGTTAAGCTATGAATTGAACAGAGGAGCAGGGTGATCGCCTGGATGAGGGCGGCCATTTTGCGCGCTTTTCGCGGACTCCCGCGCTTGTACGCACCAAACGAGGGGACGGCGACGTGGAGGAACGTAATGCGCAGGCGTGCAACACACATGACCGCACCGCGCATGCGCAGTGAACGTGCAGACGTCATGACGTGCGGCAACTGTGGCCCCGCCCATTTAAAGCGGCAATGCCCGCAAAATCTCGACAATGCCTACGATGTGGAAGACTTGGCCACTATGCTGCCTGCTGTCGAGCAGCTCAGCCTTCCATAAGACCATAAGACCATAAGACATAGGAGTGGAAGTAAGGCCATTCGGCCCACCGAGTCCACTCCACCATTCAATCATGGCTGATTTCAACTCCATTTACCCGCTCTCTCTCCATAGCCCTTAATTCCTCGAGAAATCAAGAATTTATCAACTTCTGTCTTAAAGACACTCAAACGTCCCGGCCTCCACCGCCCTCTGTGGCAATGAATTCCACAGACCCACCACTCTCTGGCTGAAGAAATTTCTCCTCATCTCTGTTCTAAAGTGACTCCCTTTTATTCTAAGGCTGTGCCCCCGGGTCCTAGTCTCCCCTGCTAATGGAAACAACTTCCCTACATCCACCCGATCTAAGCCATTCATTATCTTGTAAGTTTCTATTAGATCTCCCCTCAACCTCCTAAACTCCAATGAATATAATCCCAGGATCCAATCCTCAGCTTCCAATTCAGATCGCTTCAGCCAGCCTCGCGGAATGTTCAGGCAATTCAACCCACGGTCACCGAGTCCGAATTCCGACCTCCCACACAGCAGTGGCACCGAGGACCCGAAGGCGCCTTTTCGAGTCGGTGTCGTAACGAAAAACAGGCTGTCCCCGAAGCAAAGACACCAGCCGCTGTCGGTATACAGCATCGTTCCAGACGATGAGTGGTGTGCCACCCTGACGGTCAACCGGTCCCAAATACGATTCTGCCTGGACACTGGTGCCTCCACCAATCTTATGGCGTGGTCTGCATTCCAAAGCCTTCGTGTCAAACCAACCATTCTTCCATCGGCCTGCCAGCTATTGGACTATAATGGCAACATAATTCCTGCGACCGGCTCATGCCAACTCGAAGTGACGCACAAGTCACGAAAAGCCATCCTTCCTTTCGAGATCGTGGGCTCCTCGAAGGACTCTGCTTGGCGCACAGGTGTGCAAGCTGCTAAACCTCGTTCAAAGAGTTCACTCTCTCTCTCCTGATGACACGTCTGCCTTCCAGGATGCTGACTTCAGGGTGCAACTCAACGCCATTATCGACCAGCACCGCGACGTCTTCGAAGGCATGGGCACGCTCCCATATACGTAAAAGACCCTACTCAAGCAGAACGCCACGCCTGTGGTGCATGCACCTTGCAGAGTCCCAGCACCCCTCAACGACCGTCTCCAGCAGCAGCTGCAGGACCTCCAAGACCAAGGAGTGATCTCCAGAGTTACGGAACCAACCGACTGGGTCAGTTCCATGGTGTGCGTAAAAAAGCCTTCCGGCGAGCTCAGAATCTGCATTGATCCAAAGGATCTGAATCGCAACATAATGAAGAAGCATTACCCAATCCCCATGCGCGAAGAGATCACATGCGAGATGGCTCGCGCCAATCTCTTCACCAAACTTGACGCCTCGAAAGGATTCTGGCAAATTCAACTAGACAGATCTAGCAGGAAACTGTGTACCTTTAACACCCCTTTTGGCAGATATTGTTACAATAGGATGCCGTTTGGGATCATATCGGCGTCAAAAATGTTCCACAGGATCATGGAACAAATGATGGAAGGCATTGAAGGTGTTCGCGTCTATGTCGACGACATAATCATTTGGTCCACCACCCCGCAGGAGCATATCAGTCGCCTCCAGCGCGTGTTCAAACGCATACGGGAGCAGGGCCTACGCCTCAACAGAGCCAAATGCTCCTTCGGCCAGATGGAACTCAAATTCCTAGGGGACCACATCTCCCAGTTGGGTGTGCGGCCGGATGCGGACAAGGTGGCTGCCATCAGAGCCATGAAAAAGCCAGAGGACAAGAAGGCGGTCCTCCAATTTCTGGGCATGGTCAACTTCCTAGGAAAGTTCATCCCAAACCTCGCCTCTCATACCACAGATCTCAGGAACCTGGTCAGGAAGACGACAGACTTCCAATGGCTTCCTGCCCACGGGGGGTGAATGGAGAGAATTTAAAACCAAACTTACCACGGCCCCGGTCTTCGCCTTCTTTGATCCAGCGAAAGAGACAAAAATTTCAACCGATGCCAGCCAATAGAAAAGGAGTGCCTGGGCCTTTTGACCGGTGTCGTCAAGTTTCATGATTATGTGTACGGCCTTCCCCAATTCACCGTCGAGACTGACCATCGCCTGCTGGTCAATATAATACAAAAAGACTTGAACGACATGACGCCTCGCCTCCAGCGCATTCTGCTCCAACTCCGGCGATACGACTTCCAGCTGGTATACACTCCGGGCAAAGACCTGATCATAGCCGACGCTCTGTCCAGGGCAGTCAACACCCCGTGTGACCCAGCAGGATTCGTCTGCCAGGTTGACGCCCATGTGGCCTTCGTGGCCTCCAATCTACTGGCCACGGATGAACACCTCGTCCAAATTCGCCGCGAGACTGCGGCTGACCCCTTGCTACAGCGTGTCATGTGCCACCTAACAGACGGGTGGCTCAAGGGCCAATGCCTGTAGTTCAAAACATCAGAGACGATCTGGCGGTAGTCGATGGTGTCCTTCTGAAGCTGGACCGCATTGTTATCCTGCACAGCATGCGCCAGCTTGTCTTGGAACAGCTACACGAGGGCCATCTTGGCGTGGAGAAGTGCCGCCGACGGGCCCGAGAGGCAGTGTACTGGCCCGGCATCAATGACGACATAGCCAACACAGTGCTCAACTGCCCCACCTGTCAGCGGTTCCAGCCGGCCCAACTACGTGAGACCCTACAGCCCCATGAGTTGGTCACGTCCCCTTGGTCCAAGGTCGGCATCGACCTGTTCCACGTGCTGGGCAGGGACTATGTTCTGATTGTAGACTATTTTTCAAACTATCCGGAGGTGGTACGTTTACATGACATCACATCGTCTGCAGTCATCCATGCCTGTAAGGACACCTTTCCTCGTCACGGCATCCTAATCACTGTGATGTCGGACAATGGCCCCTGCTTCGCAAGCCAGGAATGGTCCAACTTTGCCAGGAGGTACAACTTTGTGCATGTGACACCCAGTCCCCTGTACCCCCAATCCAATGACAAAGAGGAGAAGGGCGTCCACATAGTCCAACGGCTCCTCTGCAAAGCTGCCGATGAGGGATCCGACTTCTATCTCGCCCTGCTGGCCTATCGCTCGGCCCCACTGTCCACAGGCCTGTCGCCAGCCCAGCAGCTCATGGGTCGCACCCTGAGGATGACGGTGCCGTCCATTCACGTCCCAGACCTCGACCACGTTCCGGTCCTTCAATGAATGCAACTGTCTCGTGCACAGCACAAGGCGGCTCATGACTCCTGTGCAGCTGATCTCCCTGGTCTGGCTCCAGATGACAACTTCCGCATCCATCTTCTGGATGGTGGCTGGTCTGCAACCGCTGTGGTTCTTCGGCAGGTGGCTCCCCGCTCGTTCCTGGTTCATCTACCGGATGGTTCCATTCTGCGCCGTAATCGACGTGCCCTTCGTCTCTTTCCACGCTCGCTACATGATCCTCCGCCAGTGCCACGTCCTCCTGTTGACCCTGACTATGCGGAGATTCCGGTTACTCTGCATCCTCCTCACTCTGACGCACTCCAGCCCGCTCCTCAGCCGGTGGCTCCCGACCCACCCTTGAGGCGGTCAACCAGAATTCGTCGCCCACCTCAGAGACTTAATTTGTGAACTTTGTGCACTAATGGACTCTCTGGTCTGTTCTGTTCTTCCATTTAATCGTTCAAGTGGTTTGTATATACTGTTCATCTCGTTATTTGTGTGACACACTGTTTTTTCTGCACCAGGCACCTTCCCATGTAAATAGCTTAGTTTTATGTACATAGTCCTGTAAATATTTCGCACACACGTAGTACGGAACATTCACCACACACTATTTATTGTCACGCAGACACATTTTTAAATATAAAAGGGCGAATGTCATAATATACACCAGTATATCATGGTGCAGACACACACTGATGGACACACAGTGGGACCAATCAACATACACAACACCGCAGCCAATCGCCAGTGAGAGCACACGCACTATAAAGACAGGGGGCATCAGAGTTCCCGCTCATTCGAGTAGCAGCTAGCTAGGAGCACAGAGCTCACAGCCTGCAACACAGACATTCACCATGTGCTGAGTGCATCAACTGGTTAGGACAAGGCAAAGGACTTTAGTTAAAGCTAGTATTGTATTTACCCATACAGTTCAAGTATGTTTAAATAGTTAACCTTTTAATAAAATAGTTTTGCACTACTTCAAGTGTT
Organism: Scyliorhinus torazame; assembly: GCF_047496885.1. Classification (NCBI taxonomy): domain Eukaryota; kingdom Metazoa; phylum Chordata; class Chondrichthyes; order Carcharhiniformes; family Scyliorhinidae; genus Scyliorhinus; species Scyliorhinus torazame. Next base: position 111,225,579 of record NC_092724.1, read on the forward strand.
GGTGACCTGTATGTGATCCAGAACACCCAACACATCAGTTTAAACAATTAAAAAGATTTAGAACTCACCAACCTATTACCTACTTGCTCACCTAATTATTGCCTTAAACACTCACCAGCTACTGCAGGTATAAAAAGCAGCAACTGCTAAATCAACTTTCTGCGACAGTAATGAACGCTTAAACAGGCAACGCCTTTCAACCGATTGACTGTCAAGGCGTTTTCTGTTAACCTACCCTTTTAACTAGCTTGCAGTTATATTCATTCATGGGGTGTGGGCATCACTGGCTAGGACAGCATTTATCACCTACCTCTAATTATCCATGACAAAGTGGTGGTGAACCGCCTTCTTGAACCATGTGGCGTAGGTTACACCCATAGGGAGCGAGTTCCATGATTTTGGCTCAGCACAGGGAAGGAATGGCGATATAATTCCAAATCAGCATAGTGTAGCGGAACCTCCAAGTGGTGGCGTTCCCATGCTGCCCTTGTTCTTCTAGATGGTAGCGGTTGTGGATTTGGAAGGTGCTGTCTAAGGAGCCTTGGTGAGTTTGTGCAGCGCATCCTGTGGATGGTATACATTGGTACCACTGAGCGTCAGTGGTGGAAGAAGCAAATGTTTGTGGTTGAATACCAATCAAGTGGGATACTTTGTCCTGGATGGCGCCAACCTTCTTGAGTGCTGTTAGACTGTACTCATCCAGGCAAGTGGGACTATTCCATCACACTGGACAAGCTTTGGGGAGTCAGGATTCCGAACCTCTGACCCACAGTATAAATATGGCTAGTCCGGTCTAGTTTCTGGTCAATGGTAACTCCCAGGATGTTGATTGTGGGGATTCATTGATGGTAATTCCACTGAATGACAAGGAGCGATGGTTACATTCTCTCTTGTTGGAGATGGTCATTGTCTGTCACTTACGTAGCACTTACTTGCCACTTGTCAGCCCAAGCCTGAATGTTGTTCTGGGATTGCTGCATTTGGATATGGATCACTTCTAAATCAGAGTCTGACTGTTCATCTAAATAACAGTTTTGAAAAACTTACCAGAAATATCCCATCATTTGCACCAAATTCCCAAGTTAGCACTCATTCCTCGTCGCACTCGGCCCTCATGGTCTCCACTCTCTGTTCCCACTCTCAAGGAGGAAGGTGAGATAGAAAAGTGCATGTACGGAACTCCAGACCTTAGGGGCTGGGCAGCTGAAGACTTGGCCACCCATGGTAAAACAATTGAAATCGGAAATACTCATGAGACCAGAATTAGAGGAGTGCAGTTTTCTCAGAGGGTTGGGGAGATTACAGAGGGGCAAAGCCGTGAAGGAATGCGAAGACAGGGTGAGAATCGTTGTTTTTGACCTGTGAGCCACTGTGGTCAGTGATCACAAGGGTACTCGGGGAGCAGGACGTCCTGTGAGTTAAGACACAGGTAGCAGAGTTTGGATGAGCTAAAAAGTTACATTACTACTCATAAACAAACTGTATCAGATATTTATTGTTCTACAGGGCCTGAAAATCTGCATGGTTTGTTGTAATTTGAATGAAAATGAAAATCGCTTTTTGTCACAAGTAGGCTTCAAATAAAGTTACTGTGAAAAGCCCCCTGTCTTCATTTAACCGGCCTTTTTGGTTTATGCAGACTGCAAACTTGGGTTGAGAAGAGAGGGTAACCAAAAGTTCTCGCAGCCACTTACCAAGGCTGTCCTGTGGTCAACTCCCTCCGCTGTGAAGGGCTAAGGTGTCTTAACTCAAAGGTGTTAAACTCAATTTGTTGATGCATTGAACTTCTGAGCTGGTCCTTTGTTTGGACTTGCAATGCCTTGTCCATCAACCAGCTGCTTTTGTGCCAGATTTCATCCAGCAGAAGGCAATTTGGAAAAGCCACCTGGCTGAGAGTCGGTACACTGACCCAAACGTTTCTTCGTGACCTATTGCTCCCCTTGCCCACTGCTACAATCTTCAAACAGAACTGCCATTCCACAGTCTGCGTTTTAATGTATATTCACTCGAGAATTCAACTTATTATGAAAATTATGAGGGGCACAAACAGAGTGGATAGTCAGAGGGTTTTTCCCAGGGTAGAGGGGTCAATTACTAGGGGGCATAGGTTTAAGGTGTGAGGGGCTAAGTTTAGAGGAGATGTATGAGGCAAGTTTTTTACACAGAGGGTAGTGGGTGCCTGGAACCCGCTGCCGGAGGAGGTGGTGGAAGCAGGGACGATAGTGACATTTAAGGGACATCTTGACAAATACATGAATAGCATGGGAATAGAGCGATAAGTACCCCGGAAGTGTAGAAGATTTTAGGTTAGACGGGCAGAATGGTCGGCGCAGGCTTGGAGGGCCGAAGGGCCTGTTCCTGTGCTGTACTTTTCTTTGCTCTTTGTTTGTTCCCATTTACAGAGGAAATGCAACAGAGATCTGCCGGTAGGGATGTAACTGAGTCATAGAGTCACTGATATTTACAGCATGGAAACAGGCCCATTGGCTCAGCTGGTCCATGCCGCCCAGTTTCTATCACTAAGCTAGTCCCACATGCCCGCATTTGGACCATATCCCTCTATACCCACCCTGCCCATGTAGTGGTCCAAGTGCTTTTTAAAGGACAAACTTGTACCCACCTCTACCACTGCCTCTGGCAGCCTGTTCCAGATTCTCACCACCCTCTGTGTGAAGAAATTTTCCCTCTGGTCTCTTTTGTATCTCTCTCCTCTCACCTTAAACCTATGCCCTCTAGTTCTAGACTCCTCTACCTTGGGAAAAGATGTTGACTGTCTACCTTTTCTATGCTCCTCATTATTTTATAAACCTCTATAAGATCACCCCTAAGCCTCCTACGCTCGAGGGGAAAAAATGCCAGCCTATCCAGCGTCTCCTTACATCAAGTCCGAGTAGCATCCTCGTAAATCTCTTCTGCACTCTTTATAGTTTAACAATATCCTTCCTATAATAGGACTGGACACAGTATTCCATGTGTGGTCTTACCAATGTCTTGTACAACTTCAACAAGATATCCCAACTCCTGTATTCAATATTCTGACCAATAAAACCTGGCATGCTGAATGCCTTCTTCACCACCCTGTCCACCTGCGACTCCACTTTCAAGGAGCTATGAACCTGTAATCCTAGATCTCTTTGTTCTGTAACTCTCCCCAACTCCCTACCATTAACTGAATGGGTCCTGCCCTAATTTGATCTACCAAAATGCATCTACCATTCATCGGCCCACTGGCCCAATTGGTCAAGATCCTGTTGCAATCTTATATAACCTTCTCCACTATGCCACCAATCTTGGTGTCATCTGCAAACATACTAACCATGCCTCCTACATTCTCATCCAAATCATTTATATCACAAATAAGTTGTCCCAGCACCGATCCCTGAGGCACACCGCTGGTCACGGGCCTCCAGTTTGAAAAACAACCCTCCACAACCACCCTTTGGCTTCGGTCGCCAAGCCAATTTTGTATCCAATTGGCTACCTCACCCTGGATTCTGTGAGGTTTAACCTTTTGCAACAACCTATCATGGGGTACCTTGTCAAAGGCCTTGCTAAAGTCTATGATAGACAACGTTGACTGTACAGCCCACATCTACCTTCTTGGTTACCCCTTCAAAAAACTCAATCAAATTGGTGAGACATGACTTTCCCCTTACAAAGCCATGCTGACCTTCCCTAATTAGCCCTTGCCTGTCTAAATGCCTGTAGATCCTGTCCCTCAGAATACCTTTTAACAACTTACCCACTACAGAAGTAAGACTCACCGGTAGGTAGTTCCCGGGCTTATCCCTGCATCCCCTCTTAAACAAGGGCACAACATTTGCTACCCTCCAACCTTTAGGTATCTCTCCTGTGGTTGTCGATGATTTAAGTATCCCAGCTTGGAGGCCGGCAATTTCCTCCCTAACCTCCCACAACGTCCTGGGATACATTTCATCAGGTCCCGGGGATTTGCCTATCTTGATGCGCTTTAATACCTCCAGCACCTCCTTCTCTGTAATATGTACACTCCTCAAGACATCACTTTTTATTTCCCCAATTTCCCTAACATTTGTGTCTTTCTCAACAGTAAATACTGATGAGAAATATTCATTTCGGACCTCTCCCATCCCTTGTGGATCCGCACATAGATGACCCTGTTTATATTTAAGAGGCACAACCTCTCCCTCGTCACTCTTTTGCCCTTTATGTATCTGTAAAAGCTCTTCGGATTTTCCTTTGCCTTATCTGCCAAGACAATCGCATGCCCCCTTTTGCCCTCCTGACTTCTCTCTTAACTCTACTCCGACAAGCCTAGTCCCTCACTAAGCTAGTCCCACTCTTCAAGGGATCCACTTGATCCAGCTGCCTATGCATGTTATATGCCTCCTTCTTCCTTTTGACCATGGCCTCAATATCCCGAGTCATCCAGGGTTCCCTACTTCTACCAGCCTTACCTTCACTCTAAGAGGAATGTGTTCACCCTGAACCCTAGTTAACACCCTTTTGAAAGACTCCCACTTACCATCTGTCCCTTTGCCTGTAAACAGGCTCCCCCAATCAACTTTTGAAAGTTCCCGCCTAATACCATCAAAATTGGCCTTGCCCCAATTTAGAATTTTAACTTTTGGGCCAGAGAACTATCATTCTCCATAACTATCTTAAAACTAATGGAATTATGGTCACTGGTCTCAAAGTGATCCCTCACTAACACTTCCGTCACCTGCTCTTCCTTATTCTCCAAGAGGAGGTCAAGTTTTGCCCCCTCTCTAGTCAGGCCATCCACATATTGAATGAGGAATTCTTCCTGAATAGACTCGACAAATTTCTCTCCATCCAAACCACTAGTGCTATGGCTGTCCCAGTTAATGTTGGGAAAGTTGAAGTCCCCTACTATTACCACCCGATTTTTCTGGCAGCTATCTGTAATCTCCTTACATATTTTATTCTCGATTTCCCGCAGACTATTTGTGCGCCTATAGTACAATCGTATCAAAGTGATCTCACCCTTATTTTTTAGTTCTACCCATATAGACTCAGTGGGCGAACCCTTGGATATATCCTCTCTCTGTGCTGCTGTGATGTTGTCCCTAATCAAAATGCAACTCCCCCCCTCTCCTATCTCCTGTTCTATCTTTCCTATAGCATCTGTACCCGGAACGTTGAGCTGCCAGTCCTGCCCCTCCTTTAGCCATGTTTTAGTAATAGTTCTAATATGCCAGTCCCATGTACCTAGCCATGCCCTGAGTTCATGTGCCTTGCCCGTTAGGCCTCTTAGAGTCATAGATGTTTACAGCATGGAAACAGGCCCTTCGTCCCAGCTTGTCCATGCCGCCCAGTTTCTATCACTAAGCTAGTCCCACGTGCCCGCATTTGGCCCATATCCCTCTATACTCACCCTGCCCATGTAACTGTCCACCTGTTTTTTAAAGGAAAAAATTGTACCCGCCTCTTGCATTGAAATAAATGCAGTTCAATCTGTTTCTCTGCCTTCCACTTTTCTCCTCACTGGCTTTTGTTTCTATCCCTTCTTTACTACCCTCTGACTTCCTGCATTGGTTCCTATCCCCCTGCCACATTAATTTAAACCCTCTCCAAAAGTGCTAGCTAACAACCCCCTAGGACATTGGTTCCAGTCTTGCCCAGGTGTAGACCTTCCGATTTGTAATGGTCCCACCTCTCTTCAATGTCCCGAAAATCTGAATCCTTCCTTCCTGCACCATTTCTCAAGCCACGCATTCATCCTGTCTATCCTGTCATTCCTACTCTGACTAGCACATGGCACTGGTAGTAATTCCGAGATTATTACCTTTGAGGTTCGACTTTTTAGTTTCGCTCCTAACTCCCTGAATTCAGCATGTAGGACCTCATTCTGTTTTTTACCTATATCATTGGTGCCTTTTTGCACCACGACAGCTGGCTGTTCACCCTCCCTCTTTAGAATGTCCTGCAGCCGCTCTGAGACATCCAGGACCCTTGCACCCAGGAGGCAACATACCTTCCTGGAGTCTCATTTGGGTCTGCAGAAACGCCGGTGTACTTCCCTTGCAATCGAATCTGACTTGAGATATTCTGGTGAATTTACTTCTGTACAGCATTGATAGGTGCAATTCCAGGTTCAATGGTGCAGTTCCAAGCTCACTGGTAGACCCTCAGACTCACTGGTGTAACTGACTTTTCAGTCACCAAACTGCTAAGAGTCAAACGGATTCAAAATGTGCTGTTTGTTTTCTCTCCCTTTAGAAGCTGCCAGATCTGCTGAGTTCTTCCAGCATTCTCTGGCGATGTTGCGACATCCACACATTGTGGTGTTGGGTGCTCTGAGGTACAGACGAACCAACACGGTTGCGATTGGTACAACGCAGTTTTATTCCAACTAGTTATTTACACATCTGTCTTGGTACTCAGCACGTGGTGAACGTGTGAGTGCCTTGTTAATCAGGTCCTGGCCTTGTCCTGTCTCCAGATGGACTGGCCCCCAGGTGTCATGCTCCTTGTCTTATACTGTGTCTGCGCTTGCCTGTGATTGACTGTCGTGTTATGTGTGCTAATTGGTCTGTTGGTCTGTCTAACATGGTGTGTGTGTTGTGATGTGTGTTTGAATATCATAACACACATCAATTAATATGAATTGATGGGGCGGCACCAGGCGCAGTGGTTAGCACTTGGACTACGGCGCTGAGGACCCGGGTTTGAATCCCAGCCCTGGATTCCGTGTGGAGTTTGCACATTCTCCCCGTGTCTGCGTGGGTTTCACCCCCACAACCCAAAGATGTGCAGGTTAGGTGGACTGGCCACGCTAGCTTGCCCCTTAATTGGAAAAAAATAATTGGGTACTCTAAATTTAAAAAAGAATTAATATGAATTGATCGTGTTTGGCCTGTCTAGAGACAGGAAATTCTAGTGGTGTCATTACACTAAGATATCGGCTTGAGGTCAGTGCTTGGTGTGAAATCAAAATTGAGCCAGAGACAACCAGTGAACTGCAAACACAAAAAGCGAATCCCCGCGATGGCCCGACGTTGGTGTAAAAAGAGGCGCGAACCACTCCGGCATCAGGCCTACCGGAAGTTGCGGTGCGGAATCCTCCGCACTTCCGGGGGTTAGGCCGGCGCTGGAGGGGTTGGTGACGCATCAAACGGCGGCGAAGGGCCGGCACGAGTTAGCGCATGCGCAGAACCGCCGGCGTTGTTCCGCGCGTGCGCAGACTGGCCGGCGTATTCCAGCGCATGCGCAGGGGGGTGTCTTCTCCGCACCGGCCATGGCGGAGCCCTACAGGGGCCGGCGCGGAAGGAAGGAGTGCCCCCACGGCACAGGCCCGCCCGCAGATCGGTGGGCCCCGATCGCGGGCCAGGCCACCGTGGGGGCCCCCTCCGGGGCCGGATCCCCCTGCGGCCCCTGAGGACCGCACCAGCCGGCCTACCAGCCAGGTCCCGCTGTGTGGGACCATGTCTAATTCACGCCGGCGGCACTGGCCAGTAACCGATGGCCGCTCGGCCCATTGGGGCCCACAGAATTGCCGAGGGAGAGCCGCTGCCAACGATCCCCGACCGGCGTGGCGTGATCCACGCCCCCACCCGAAAACTGGCGCCGGAGATTACGGCAGCCGGTGTCGGAGCGGGTTCACGCTGCCCACCCGGGGATTCTCCTTCTCGGCGGGGGGTCGGAGAATCCCACCCAAAATGTGTGATGCGGCTGACCCAAGAGTTTGATCTAGGAGCAGGAATGATAAATCAGATTTAGAATTGCTAATGGAAAATTGTATTGGGCTTGTGCTTAATTTATGTTCACTTGAAGACTGCATTGGGGATTGTACAATAGTCATTACTGCAAGTCACAAATTACACCAATAAGTACCTGTGGGTGGTAAATGTTAATGCCTAATTAGAAAATTAGCAATTAGATCAATAATTAAGAAATGGAATTGAGTAAGCTCAGCTTTGTAATCATTGAATTACTTATTTCAATATTAAATATGTATGTAATCAAGATCCACATTAAGTGAGGCTTAATTTTTCCCTAAGTGGATGACTGGGCACATATGATGTACTACCTAAAGTGCCATGATTTATAGAATTATTGGAAATCAGGAATAAAATATAACTTCCTTTTTAAAAATCCAAAGCATTTTAATTATCCAGATTGGCTCAAAGAGCTGGGTCTCTGTACTTTAAAGAAAAATAGACTTAGGTATTAGGTGCCTTGTGGTACAGAGGATGGCATCTCTACTTCTAAGCCAGATGTTCCATGCTCAATTCCCAGCCAGGACTTGATGGCCATGGAATGTGCATTCATAAAGTGGTCAAAAAGGTCGATTATCAGCCTGTAAATCCTCCCAGTAAAACTGATGACAGATGGTAATGAGCAGAGAGTTTCCAGGTCAGTCATGCGGCAGAAGGCAATGGGAAACCACTGCAGCACTTCGCCAGGCATCATCATGGGCTCTTCCAATGGAAGGCCATAGTCACCAAGGAAGGTCTAAAAGAAAGAGGAGACTTAGGTGAAATTTGATCAAGGGTTACATGATGCTGAAGGAACTAAATTCTGTTTGTGCAGATTGATTGTTTTATAATATATAATCTTTATTAGTGTCACAAGTAGGCTTACATTAACACTGCAATGAAGTTACTGTGAAAATCCCCTAGTTGCAACACTCCGGCGCCTGTTCGAAGACACTGAGGGAGAATTCAGAATGTCCAATTCACCTAACAAGCACGTCTTTCGGGACTTTGTGGGAGGAAACCGGAGCACCCGGAGGAAACCCACGCAGACACAGGGAGAACGTGCAGACTCCGCACAGACAGTGACCCAAATCGGGAATCGAACCTGGGACCTTGATGCTGTGAGGCAACAGTGCTAACGACGGTGGTATATTGCCGCCCCTGAGGATACAGCCACTGAGAGAGGGGCTTGGAAGGTAAAACTCAAAAGGTCGGAGACAGAGGGACAGAGATCTTGGAGGGCCAGTAGCACTAGTGTAGATAGAATCATAGAATGATACAGCACAGTTGAACGCCATTGGGCCCTGTGTGCCTACGTCGGCTCTGTGGGAGAACCATCCAATCAGCCCCATTCCCCTGCCTTTTCCCCATAGCCCTGCAAGGTTTTCCTTTCAAGTAGCCATTTCCAAAGAGAACAGTTTTTCTTTCTTTCGTCTGCCAAAACCTTTGTGATTGTATCACCTCCATTTAATTTATCCTCTAATAGAACATAGAACATACAGTGCCGAAGGAGGCCATTCGGCCCATCGACACTGCACCGACCCACTTAAGCCCTCACTTCCACCCTATCCCAGTAACCCAATAACCCCTCCCAACCTTTTTTGGTCACTAAGGGCAATTTATCATGGCCAATCCACCTAACCTGCATGTCTTTGGACTGTGGGAGGAAACCCACACAGACACAGGGAGAATGTGCAGACTCCGCACAGACAGTGACCCAGCAGGCAATCGAACCTGGGAGCCTGGCACTGTGAAGCCACAATGCTATCCACTTATACTACCGTGCTGCCCTAACCTGCTCTCTGTTTTATGGAAAACGACTCCAGCTTCTCCGAACGCTCTGTGTAACTGAAATCTTTTTTGCCTGGTACTTTTCCAGTGACTCTCCTCTGCAACCTCCCCAAGGACTTGACATCCTTCCTGAAGTATAGTGGCCAGAATTGGGCACAATACTCCTGTTGGGGCTTAACCGGTGTTTTGTAAATATTTAACATAAATTCCTTGCTGTTTGTAGTCTGTGTCTCCATTTATAAAGCCAAGCATCCCATACATGCTTTCTTAACCGACTTTTCAACTTGTCTTGCCACCTTCAAAGATTTTTGTGTCTTCAGGTTACAGATTTACGGAAATGCAAGGTTGTGGGCAATTTTAATTTATTTATCATTTACCTGCAGGAAACGTACAGACTAGTTAATATAATAACTTTAGGAGGATTCCTGGCCACAGGAATCTGCCGCAGGAGCGGGATATCAGGCACAAGTGGAACATATCGCTGCTCTGACAATACAGCTCTGAAGAGAATCGGATGTGATTCAGAACATCTGACTGACAATCGAGCGGGGTGGCGGAGGTCTCTCACTGGGAGTGGTCTTACAGTCAGCACACACCTCAGCTCCATCTTGGCTCTTGCCTTTCAATCAATTTTTGGCTTTCCCTTTGCCATCTGTTCCAGATTGCTAAGAAATGACCTATAGATTAGCACTGCTGCCTCGCAGCTAAATTGCCCTTTAATTGGAAAAATGAATTGGGTACTCTAAATTTATATTTAAAAAATAAAAAAAATGTCCTATAGGCCTCTGCAGTTCTGCTGGTATGTGTGAACTTATCTACTTTTGAAGTAGACATTTCAACTCATTGCCCCTTGGAACTCATGGTGGCACGGTGGCGCAGTGGTTAGCACTGCTGCCTCATGGCGCTGAGGACCCGGGTTCGATTCCGGCCCTGGGTCACTGTCCATGTGGAATTTGCACATTCCCCCCCCGTGTCTGCGTGGGTCCCACCCCCCACAACCCAAAAGGATGTGCAGGCTAGGTGAATTGGCCACGCTAAATTGTCCCTGAATTGGAAAATAAGAATTGGATACTCTAAATTTATAAAAGGTACAGTGCATGGTTTTCCCTTTTACAATTTTAGTTACGAATCTCTCAAGCGTATTTTCCAAAAGGTACCAGTGATAATCCGTACAGCATTTGCTTCCACCACCTCCAAAAGAATTGTCTCATTAGTAAATCACATTTCTTTTTCTTTCCAGCTAAGCTGTTTAATTTTCATGGTTACGTACTTCATTGGATGAGTTAGCCGCTGACTGTAAGTTAGGATGCAGTAAATCATCCGTCACTTAGGCAACAAATGCGGTTAAAGTTCTTACTTTTCCCACAAGGCAGCTTTAACTGCCACACAGAGCTGCCTGAAGTTTTTTTTGTGTGTGTGAAAAGGTCACCTTTTGTGACATGAATATTTTTGGTTAAATTTTCCCTTTTATTTTCAGGCAGCACATTCTCTCGTCTGTCATTTTGGTTCATTTACACATCGAGAGAAATGCAGATGTTGGTGGCGGTAAAGAAACTGAACATTGCAGCATAGCCAATGCCAAGATACTATCTAGCCAAGACTGGCATGTTGAAAACCTGAATCACTGTCTCCTTAATCAGGTACCAATGTATAAGCCCACAGCCGCGAGAAAAACCCAGAATTAAAATGTCGTCAAACCAGCAACGACAGTAACCGATATCCAGGCACTTGTCCAAGCATTGCCATTCTTGAAGGTCCAAATGAGAACTACGGGTGGCTGGGCATACATTTCTCCACACCTTTAGGGGCCAAGCCCTCACCTTGAAATGAAAATGAAGGGCTAAGCCCACGCCAGAGTGGTTGGCGCGCCGCCGACCGGCGGGAAAGGCCTATGGCGCCACGCCAGCCGGGGCTGAAAAGTCAGTGGAAGTCCGCGCATGCGCGGGAGCGTCACCGGCTGCTGACGTCAACCCCGCGCATGCGCGGGGGGGTGTCTCTTCCGAGTCGGCTATCGTGAAGACTGTGGCCAAGGCGGAGGGAAAAGAGTGCCCCCTCGCAGGCCCGCCCGCGGATCGGTGGGCCCCAATCGAGGGCCAGGTCACTGCGGTGGCACCCCCCGGGGCCAGATCGTCCCGTGTCCCCCCAGGACCCCAGAGCCTGCCTGCGCTGTCTAGTCCCACCGGGAAGAGAGGTGGTTTGATTCTTGCCGGAGGGACAGGCATTCCAGCAGCGGGACTTCGGCCCATCGCGGGCCGGAGAATCGCCGGGGGGGGGGGCTCGCCGACCGGCACAGCGTGATTCCCGCCCCTGCTGAATATCCGGTGCCGGAGAATTCGGCAACCGGCGGGGGAGGGATTCACGCCAGCCCCCAGCGATTATCCGACCCGGCGGGGGGTCGGAGAATCCCGCCCAAGGATTCTGAAAATGATGCGTAACTGGATAGGGAACCAGTGAAGATAACCAAGAACATGAGAACAAGAGAGCAAGACATGGTGCAGGCTAGGGTGCAGGGGATTGATATTTGGGCAAAGCTGTAATTTGAAAAGGTCAAATTTCAGGAAGCACCAAGGACAGTGTTGGAATAATCAGGTCTGGTAGTAACACATACATGAGCAAGTCTTTCTTTTAGTGGCAGCATGGTTGAGGTCTGGGGTTCATTGGGCTTAACCTGGGGGAACTATAAGAGTTAGGGAGGGAGTCAGATACTAAGATGTGGTGATTTAGAAGGGAACTGAAATGGATTTCAGTTTTCACTGTGTTGAATTGAATAAATCAAGATGCTCCAACATTCAGCCTGTCCCAAATATTGTTCCATTTGTATGGGGGGGCACTCATATTTGAATATTTACAATAAGAAAATTGAAATATGTCATTTACTCTGTATTGTAAATTGCTGTGGTGTCCAATCTCCTTGTACAGCATTACAACTTAAATTGTTGATATCAGTCATATCGGTGTCAGCTTGGGCAGGACTTTGGACATTTTTCAGTTAGAATAAAATGCAACAAATTACTGGCTTTAATTGAAAATCATGAAAATGATTATTGCTACAGTAAAGGGATACAGCGGGTAAATGGGACTCAGGGGATTGCTCCACAGAGACCCAGCATGAACTTGATAGGCCAAGTGGTCTCCTTCTGTGCCGTAATGACTCCGCCTACTGAACTGTTCCTATTTCATATAATTGGAACAAGACTGCATCAGCAGGATGACTGACATGGACAGTCTTTAATGCTTCCATTACAATCACGAGAAGCTGCGATTGCACCTCTCATTTCAATGTCCATCAGATAGAGGGAAAGTATATTTATTAAAGTTATTGATTTGACTTGAATTCAACATGGAGAAGAGGCCGAAACTGGGTAAGTTTCCCACAAATAAAATGCTGAGGTACAAGAGTGTAGCAGCGAAGTCTAAGTCTGCAGAGGCTTACACTGAGTCTTCATAGTGGGTGGCATGGTAGCACAATGGTTAGCACTGTTGCTTCACAGCGCCAGGGTCCCAGGTTCGAATTCCGGCTTGGATCACTGTTTGTGCGGAGTCTGCACGTTCTCCCCATGTCTGCGTGCGTTTCCTCCGGGCGCTTCGGTTTCCTCCCACAAGTCCCGAAAGACGTGCGTGTTAGGTGACTTGAACATTCTGAATTCTCCCTCAGTGTACCCGAACAGGCACCGGGGTGTGGCGACTAGGGGATTTTCACAGTAACTTCATTGCAGTGTTAATGTAAGCCTGCTTGTGACAATAATAAAGATTATTATTAGTGTAGTGGCCAGAACAGATTGTGGGAAGTTCTAGTTGCTGCACTTAAAGGATATATATAAACACTGGAAAGGAAGCAGCAACAGAGGAAATGAGCTATGGGGACAATATTTTTAAAACATTTCTACGGCGTAAAACGTTAAAGCACAATCTCAGTGAAGAACATCATGGAAGGCTTGAGGCTCAGTAGGTAACGCCCCTGCCTCTGCGTCCCAAGTCTGTGTTCCAACTCCAGGACTTATTGGTCACAGAAGGAGTGTTTGTGACGCGGTTCAACAGGCTGATAATCAGCCTGCTAATCTTTCCACCACTTTCCCACTATTCCCCCAAAGGCAAAATAACAGAGTGTGAAGATATACAAGTGGGGTGCATAAAGTCTTAATGAAACGGATAAGGTTAGCTCGCAGATTACTTAACATTCACTGAAGTAGGGCAAGAGGGATATTAAATTGGTAGAAGGCAAATTTTAAACAAGCATCAAAAGAATTCTTTACTTAAATGCTGATATATCCTTATAAATTTTAGGGGGTGAAGAGCATTCTTGGATCTTAGGTAAGTTGGAGTATTGGAGAAACGATTGTGATAGTTTGCATAGGCTTTTCTCATCTGCTGATATTTTCCTGTTCTGATGTAACGTCCACCGAAGCAGCGATTTGATTTTTGACAGGTACGGCTGCTTCACTGATGAAAGAGTTGGCTCCCTTCCCTCTCTGTGTTTACATTCTGCCCCTCGGAGAAGTCTTCAACAGTCAGAGGCCCAGTTTCCATATGTGAGCTGATGAAACCCAGCTTTACCACCATCCTCGACTCTGCAACAACCATAGTGTTGCCAGATTCTCTGACATTGAGTCATACGAGGGATAACTTTCTTCAGCCGATCGCTCGGAAAACTGAAGGCATCTTATTCATCTCCTCGTTCAAAACCACTTCCCACCCCAAACCAACCATCTCTTTCCTCAGATGCTCACACAACACACTGCATTGCCTTGCAGGCCATCCTGACTGCTTTGGAGTTGTGTAAGTGTGAGGAGTAAATGATTATAAACTGGAGAATTCCCCTCTGGCAACAAGCAGCCACAGGATGTTAATGCAGAGCTCAAGTTCCTGAAACAAAACCAATGCCTGTGTGAGATTGTTTGGTAATTGAGAGCAGAAAGGTCATACGGAAAGAAGGGGTCTGGGTTCACTGCGATGATGAAAGGGATGTGCGAGATGAATGGCACCTTGACAAGTTTGGCAAAGTAGGTCACTTCTTAGAAACAATGTTGCAGATGGATGGACAAAACTTAATCAAATGCACAGAAACACAATCTGGATGGAAGAAAATTCCTGCCAAATTACCATATCTTTGCATATTTCGTAATGGAACACCGATGTAATCTGAACTATTTGATTGGATTGCAGAGAACTGAATGCGTAATTTTATCCATACTTCATGCTTGACATTTCCTTTCAACAAATTATGTCCCCTGGACCAAATTAAGCTCTCCATCCCAGAATTAAAATTCTCTTCATTATGAAAAAAAGGTCTGTCACCAAAATGTAATTTGCTTCATGCAACCTCAAAGGAATGTGTGGACCCTTTTCAATACCCTTTTAAAATCGAAATGAGCTAAATCCACACGGAAATGTGGATGCGATGAAAGTTATTTGGAAGTTTGTACCAGACTACAAACTGAGCCGTGCTGCTGCAGCTGCCTCTACTTAAGTGTTCCCCCTATCATTTACATAGATGTTTAATGGCCACTTTCCTCCTGTTAATTTTCAGAGAAAATAGCTTTATTAAAGACTATTTTAATGGGGGAAGGAAACTCTGGGAGGAATTTTATTTTGGTTGAAATTGCTCCCTCTTTTGCAAAAGAAAATGATACTCTCATCAGAAATGCTTTGATGTCGCTTTCAAAATCTCACTTTTCTTGCTGCCTTAGAGGTCCTAAAAGTGAGCTCATCCTCGGTACTTGAATCAATTTAATTATGGGGAGTATCTTAGAGAGTGACGCCGTTGGGAGCAGCTGAGGGTTGGATGACTTCAGATTGTCCTGAGTTGGGTTCTGTATCAAAAGTACACCAAGAGGTCATGCTACAGACCGGGACTACTCATCTCCAGGGAGGGGCATAGACTGACTTGCTGATTGCTTCGCCCAACACCCATCGCAGCCAGGCGGAGCCTCACTATGGAGGAAACTGAGAGAGTGAGCCTTTTCCTATGAGTTAGCACTGTCTCATATGGAACTTGTCAGATAGTCCATTTTAATTTGTCATGTTCATGGTCAAAATGGTGTTCAGACACTATTATAATAATCTTTATTAGTGTCACAGGTAGGCTTACATTAATACTGCAATGAAGTTACTGAGAAAATCCCCTAGTCGCCATACTTCACCGCCTGTTCGGGTACACCGAGGGAGAATTCAGAATGTCTAATTCCCCTAACAAGCACGTCTTTCGGAACTTGTGGGAGGAAACTGGAGAGCACGGAGGATGCCCATGCAGACACGGAGGGAACGTGCAGACTCTACACAGACAGTGACTCAAGTCGGGAATCCAACCTGGTCCCTGACACTGTGAAGCAACAGTGCTAACCAATGTGCTACTGTGCCGCCCAGAAGGCTTAGAGGGAATCTGATTGAGCTATATAATATTAGGAGGGGCATGGACAGGGTGGATAGAAGGGTCAATAACAAAGGGGCAACATTTTAAGGACTATCAGTAGGTTTTCCATAGCATGCTTAAGTTAATAGCCATTTTGTGCACCCCCAGCCATGTGCGACCAATGGGAGCCGCCATCTTGGATGGACTCCCAGGACCCCAGCTCGGCTGACCGCCCACTGCCCGAAGAGAGCACTCAACTGCTGAGATTAGCCTCAGTGACCCTGGATCAGTCCCGGCTTCGAACACTCTCAACTGCTACAACAGTACTAATCAACGGGCACGAGACGTCCTGCTTAATCGACTCTGGGAGCACGGAGAGCTTCATACACCCCGACACGGTAAGGCGCTGTTCTCTCCTCGTCCACCCCGTGAATCAAAAAATCTCTCTGGCCTCCGGATCCCACTCAGTAGAGATAAAGGGGTTTTGTGTAGCAAACCTCAGAGTCCAGGGAAGGGAGTTTAAAAATTACCAGCTCTATGTCCTTCCCCACCTCTGCGCGGCCACACTCCTAGGTTTAGACTTCTAGTGTAATCTCCAAAGTCTAACTTTCAAATTCGGCGGCCCTATACCCCCCCCCCCCCCCGCCCTCACTGTTTGCGGCCTCGCGACCCTCAAGGTCGATCCGCCTTCCCTGTTTGCGAACCTCACCCCGGATTGCAAACCTGTCGCCACCAGGACCAGACAGTACAGTGCCCAGGATCGGATCTTTATTAGGTCAGAGGTCCAAAGGCTACTGAGGGAAGGAGTCAGTGAAGCTAGCAACAGTCCCTGGAGAGCTCAAGTAGTGGTGGTAAAGACCGGGGAGAAGCATAGGATGGTCATCGACTACAGTCAGACCACCAACAGGTTTACGCAGCTGGACGCGTCCCCTCTCCCCCGCATATCCGACCTGGTAAACAGGATCGCGCATTACAAGGTCTTCTCCACGGTGGATCTTAAGTCCGCCTACCACCAGCTCCCCATCCGCACTAGTGACCTCAAATACACTGCCTTCGAGGCAGACGGGCGGCTCTATCACTTCTTAAGGGTTTCCTTCGGTGTTACCAACGGGGTCTCGGTCTTCCAGCGCGAGATGGACCGAATGGTTGACCGGTACGGTTTACGGGCAACATTCCCGTATTTCGATAATGTCACCATCTGCGGCCATGACCAGCAGGATCACGACACCAACCTCAGAAAATTCCTCCAGACCGCAAAGATAAAGGATAAATGCGTGTTTAGCACCGACCGACTAGGCATCCTCGGCTACGTAGTGCAAAATGGAGTTATAGGCCCCGACCCTGAACGCATGCACCCCCTTATGGAGTTCCCCCTCCCTCACTGCTGCAAGGCCCTGAAGCGCTGCCTAGGGTTTTTCTCTTACTATGCCCAGTGGGTCTCCAACTATGCGGACAAGGCCCGTCCCCTGATCCAATCCACAGCTTTTCCCTGTCGATAGAGGCCCGCCAGGCCTTCAGCCGCATCAAAGCAGACATTACAAAGGCCACGATGCATGCCATCCCTCCCCTTCCAGGTCGAGAGCGGCGCATCTGACGTAGCTCTGGTGACCACCCTCAACCAAGCGGGCAGACCCGTGGCCTTCTTCTCATATACCCTCCATGCTTCCGAAATCCGCCACTCCTCAGTCGAAAAGGAGGCCCAGGCCATAGTAGAAGCTGTGCGACACTGGAGGCATTACCTGGCCGGCAGGAGATTCACTCTCCTCACTGACCAACGGTCGGTTGCTTTCATGTTCGATAATGCACAGCGGGGCAAGATAAAAAAACGATAATATCTTGTGGTGGAGGATCGAACTCTCCACCTACAACTACGAGATCTTGTATCGTCCCTGGAAGATAAACAAGCCTCCTGATGCCCTGTCCCACGGCACATGTGCCAACGCACAAGTGGACCGCCTCCGAGGCCTCCACGAGTACCTCTGCCACCCGGGGGTCACTCTCTTTTTCCACTTTATCAAGACCCGCAACCTGCCCTACTCCATCAAGGAGGCCAGGACAGCCACCAGGGACTGCCAAATCTGCGCGGAGTGCAAACCACACTTCTACCGGCCAGAGAAAGCACACCTGATAAAGGCTTCCCGTCCCTTTGAACGCCTCAGCATGGACTTCAAAGGCCCCCTCCCCCCACCCACTGACCGCAACACGTACTTCCTGAACGTGATTGACGAGTACTCCCGGTTCCCATTCGCCATGCACTGCCCCGACATGACCGCAACCACCGTCATCAAGGCCCTCCATAGCATCTTTGCACTGTTCGGGTCCCCCGCTTACATACATAGTGATAGGGGGTCCTCCTTTATGAGCGACGAACTGCGTCAATTCCTGCTCAGCAAGGGCATCGCCTCGAGCAGGACGACCAGTTAGAACCCCCGGGGTAACGGACAGGTAGAGAGGGAGAACGGAACGGTCTGGAAGACCGTCTTACTGGTCCTACGGTCCAGGAATCTCCCAGTCTCCCGCTGGCAGGATGTCCTCCCGGATGCCCTCCACTCCATCCGGTCACTGCTTTGTTCCACAACCAACCAAACACCACACGAACGTCTCCTTGTCTTCCCCAGGAAGTCCTCCTCTGGGACCTCGCTCCCGACCTGGCAGGCAGCTCCTGGACCCATCCTGCTCCGAAAACACGTGTGGGCGCACAAGTCGGACCCGTTGGTCGAGAGAGTCCATCTTCTCCACGCTGACCCCAGTACGCCTACGTGGCGTACCCCGACGGCCGACAAGATACGGTCTCCCTACGAGACCTGCCGCCCGCCGGAGCCCCACGCACACCCCAGCCACCAGTCCCACCCTCCCTCCCACCAGTGCACCTTACAGGAAGATCGGTCCTTCCGCCGGCCCCATCTAGGCCCCCCACCCACCGACGCACCCCACAGACGCTGCCTTCCCAGGTCAACCGTTTTCCCCACCAGCGCCGTCTAGGGGTGTCAAAGCTGCCACAGAGATCGAGGCCACGCTCCCGGAGTCACAGACGCCCCAGCCTCCACCGGAGCCACCACCGAAGCTTCGACGATCACAGAGGACGACCAGGGCCCCCGATCGACTGATTGCTTCATTTTAAAGTGTATAGTTAAAAGTGTATAATCATAAATTGTAAATAGTAAATAGAATTGTAAATAGTAAATAGAGGTATTATGGTTGCTCCATAACTATCATTTCTACCACGTTACCATGTTGTAATATCAGGCCACCACCCCCGCCGGACTCTCTTTTAACAGGGGGTGAATGTGGTAGTAGAGGTATTACGGTACCTCGTAATGCTGGAACACCATTGGTAGATATTGTATGTTTCCTATTGGTCAAGCTGTATGGTAGCTCCGCCCTGCAAGATGGGTATAAGAGCCCATGACGCCCCAGCAGCCTTCATTCTGTACCTGAGCTGCTGGGAGAAACATCTAGCTTATTAAAGCCTTCAGTTGGACTACAACCTCGCTTTAGTGGTCATTGATCGTGCATCACACAGCCACTGTCATCTTCCATCGATGAAGTTAAACATACAGAAAATCAGCCAGGCTGTGGTTATGCACCCTTCCTTGCCTGGATTTCTCATGGTCATTGTGCTCAGTTGATTTAATAGTCTGAACACAGGAACAGGAAATCTGTTCTCAATTCTACCAGCAATTCAACAAAGGAGTTTTGGCTGGCAAAGATAGCATCTGCTCTATTAACCTGTCCTAAAACCTTCAGAGATCTGTGGTCAAGCACCCCAGATGTTCCTCTGAACTTCCTAGTGTGCTGCCATTCATTGAGTACTCCCTTGTCTTACAACTCTTGCAAGTCCATTTGCACACTGCATTCCACAGGCATGATGGGAACGCTCTGTCCGTGTGTGACAACAATCTGAGCTTCCATTGCAGCATGCCGATGTTGGGTAGCTGCTGCTTCTCCTGCAGTGGAGAGTGAGATATCGGCCATTAGTTGGGTCCACAAGTGTGTGAACAGAATCAGCCAACACTTCCAAGCTCTCTGCAAAGTTGGTGCTGGACATCTTGGTACTGGAAAGAAAGGAGAAGGAAGTCAGGGTAATGTGCAGGGGACAAGGATGGGTAGCCGGCATGTAAGATGTGCATGCTTACACTGGTCAGCAGCTTGTAGATCAGAGGAGAGTGTGTGACAAGGGGATGTGGGATGTGAGACTGTGGGATGCATCACAATCCCTGTGCCTGTTTACAGGTGTTATCATATTTACTTTATATAGTTGAGTGTGACCGAGTGAAAAACTACAAGCAGCGGAAAATATTTGACACGTCATGTTAGAGGCTCTGGCTCAAGGGAACGGTTTTGAACATATGACACATGTGCTATTATTCTGTTTCTTCCTATCTTATGACCAAAGATCAAATCCTACGCAATGACATGTGGTAAGTTCCCTTTCTCACTGGTTTTATTAATGGCCATGGGTAGAATCAGTTCTTTGATGTCTCAATCCAGTCCTGTTAATTGTATATTGGTTGAGTGTTTAATTATATTTCGCTGCTGGGCATTTACTTGTACTCCTAGATAGAGGACTAGACTGAAACTGCGGTTATTGGTTTTGGAAGTGCACTTTCTTCATTGTTCTTTTCATGGGATGTGGGTGGCTCGACCAGCATTTTTATTGCTCAACTCTCATTGTCTTTGAGAAGGTGGTGGTGAGCTGCCTTCTTGAACTGCTGCAGTCCATGTGGTGTAGGTACACCCACTATGTTGTTCGGAAGGGAATTCCAGGATTTTGACCCAGCGACAGTGAAGGAATGGTGCTGGTTTAGCACAGTGGGCTAAACAGCTGGCTTGTAATGCAGAACAAGGCCAGCAGCGCGGGTTCAATTCCCGTACCGGCCTCCCTGAACAGGCGCTGGAATGTGGCGACCGGGGGCTTTTCATTAACTTCATTGAAGCCTACTTGTAACAATAAGCGATTATTACTATTATTATTAACAAAGGATAAAAGGACATAATGGTGCAAAGATCGCATTCCTGAGACAATGGTGGTGAAGGTGGTGGTGAGCTGCGTTGGTGAGCTGCGTTCTTGAACACCTGCTGTCCATGTAGTGTAGGTACACACACAATGCTATTGGGAAGATAGTTCCAGGATTTTGACCCATCGAAAGTGAAGAAATAGCGATATAGTTCCGAGTCAGGATGGTGTGTGGCTTGGAGGGGAACGTGTATGTGATTTATTTCCATGAATACGCTGCCTTGTCCTAGGTGGCAGTGGTGCCGGGTTTGGAAAGTGCAATATATTGTGATTGTAATGTGTAACTCTGTAAATAAAGATTATAAAGTGTGTAAAAATTATGTTCTATCTTTCATCAGATGACTATCTGGAGTAGTGTAATGAGATTATAATCTATGATCTTAAACAGTTTATAAGGTTTTGAACACAAAGCATATATAGTTAAAGAAACTATCAGAGGGTTGGCATGACTTATGTTTTTAGTGCTATTCGTAATTGTTTCAGGAATGTGATTTTTGCTCCAAATATGTATTTTTATCCATCAGGTTAATGTTTCCATGGAGGGTGGCGTGGTTGGCACTGCTGCCTAAGGGCGCTGAGGACCCAGGTTCGAACCTGGCCCCGGGTTACCGTCTGTGTGGAGTTGCACATTCTCCCCATGTCTGCGTGAGTTTCACCCCCCACAACCCAAAGATGTGCAGGTTAGGTGGATTGGCCACAATAAATTTCTCCTTCATTGGAAAAAAACAATTGGGTACTCTAAATTTTTTTTTTAAAGTAATGTTTCTATGGACTGAATTTTGCCACAAGCTTAGGGGTCCCAATGTCACCACCACCTGGAAGTTCTCCTCCAAGCCACTCACCATCCTGATTTGGAAATATATCACCGTTCATTTACTGTCACTGGGTCAAAATATTGGAACTCCCTCCCTAACAGCACTGTGGGTGTACCTACACCACATGGACTGCAGTGGTTCAGAACAGCAGCTCACCACCACCTTTTCAAGGACAATTGGGGATGGGCAATGAATGAGGCCTAGCCAGTGACACCCACATCCCGGGAAACAGGAAAAGAAAATCAAATGGGGGTCCGGAACATGGACATGATTGGAAAAGGACTGGCAGAGCAATCTTTTGGGAAGTGGCCCCATAATTGGTCACCTCTGTGTTTTACTATCCAATCAAGCAAGTGTGGTTGGTCAGCTCTTGATGTCGCCTGCCCAATCAGAGGACGAACAGCTCTGGGGCCTCAACAGCCCTTCCTGGAGAGGTGGGCCCTGTAGCCCATCAGCGGCCACAGGAGTGCCTTACTGCCTTCAGAGGCGACTTGTAACTAACAAATCACAACAGGGCAAAGTCGATCGGCTGTCTCACAGAGGAGGGGGAAACCCTTCGGCTGCATTATTCGGGCCACAACCCAGTGATTGGGGCTTTTGAGCACAACATTGGGATGTTGCTTCAGCTGTAAGAAACGTGAAGATTGTGGCCTAGATTCTCCGCTTCACAATGCTGGAAGCGCGATTGGGCAGAGAATTGTGGGTGATCCAAAATCGAGGTTTGTGCCCAGCGCCGATTTCGACGCCATGCTCCAGTCCCTCGCTGGTGGTGATATCGAGGTTTGTGCCCCGCACTGCCGGGCACATGCAAAACCGTCATTTGCATGGAGTTAAATAGCATTAGCGGCTTGGACACTTCATGCTCCACCCCTCCGCGATGCTACACCCCTCGTAGGTGGATGCCTCACATACGCGAGTTAGTGCAACTATTGCCAAACGGGGCCTGGGCACTTTGGCTGCAAAGGGGGAGCGGGAGGCCAAACAAAACCTCTGAAAAAGCCTAAATAATTGTCAGACTCACTGTGGGGTGGCTATTCAGGCCGGAGGCAGTAGCCAGGGACGGCTTGGTGCCAGGTCCGTGGACTTGGGATGTCCCCCTCGGGGTTGGGGTGGCTTGGCTCAGACTGCCATTGCTGCAGTTGTTAAACACATCCCTCTGGTGCCACTTACAGGCCCCTGCCTGTTCACTCTGCTGACTGCTGCCTGTGCTCTTTGGATGCTCAGAAGGCCTTTGATCATCTGGGAACTGACCCAGGCCGCCCCTCTGGACACCCTCATATCCCAGCTGTTTCATCAAGGGGATGGGCCTGGTCAAGCTCAATCAGGGACCCACAGGGTGGTGGCACTCCTCAGAGCGCTGCCCCACTACAGAGGAAGCAGGGGATCAACAGAGTTCACCCCAACCAGAGAATACCTGCGCCATCACCTTTGGAGCCCTCCCTGGTTCTCTGCCCCTCTCAGGATAGAGGCCTCACCAGTGACCCCCATCCCTTCGGATCATCAGCTCTCTCCTCCTGGTGAGGCTGGCAGCGCTGACTGCCTCTGCCACCACCTCCCAAACAGTGTTCAGGAGGGCAGGCTTGGGTCTGGGCCCACCCTGGGGAAGACGTTGTCCCTCTTCTCATCACTGGCATAGAATAGTGGGTCCACCTCTGACTCCTGACCTTGGGGGAGGGGGTAGGCAGATCTTCTGTGAGCCATCTTTGTGGCTGCAGTGAGTGCGTGGTGAGTGGAGAGCTTAAAAACAGCTCCAGCTGCCAGGCTCTTGAGCACTAACTCCAGCCCCAGCACTTACAACACCCACTGGGCCGGGAATTGCTCTCAACTGATTGGGTCAGTTTTGTTGGATCCCACTGGCCGTCACCTTGACAGATTCATTGGCTTTGGAAGGTTTGAGGCCACCAGCCCAGGAATTTCAACCACTGAAATTGGTAAGTGCTGCGATGACCAACATCACTGTGCAGAATCTAACTAAGAAAGTATTTAATTTGAACTGAAGTGAGAACGTCCTCTCAGATATAAAGAAACACTGCAGAGTGGGGAGTATAGGAGTGATTGAATTATTTCAACTGCGCCGAGTGGAGGTCAAATACTTGGCTGCAAGGAGGAAGAAAAATAGGATGGGCATCACCAATGCCGCTTTTCTATGATCGTAATGTTTGGCCAAGTGTGCTATTGGGAAGGCCAAAGAGCAGGTTGTCACTTTGCCATATTTGGCAGAGATGCTGCATAACCAAAGGAGGGAAGGGGAGATAGCAAGATTAACAGGCAGGAAATAATATACCAAAATCTCACTCACATTTCGTAAAGAATCGATATTTGGATGACAGGAAGTTCCAGTTCCTAGAATCCAATAGCACAGGAGGTGGCCATTTTGCCCAGGCCATTTTGCCCATTTGTCTACGCCTCTCTTTGAAACAATTGTCCAATAATCCCACACCCCTTCCCTAACCCAGTGTCTTCAATTTATCTTTCCTTCAAGTCTTTATCCAATTGTTAAAGTTACCATTGCATCTACTCCCACCACTATTTCAGGTAGCACTTTCCATGTCACTGTAACTCAAATTTTCCACATTTCTTAGTAATAGGTGATATTGCATTTGACGGATATTTAAATAGGTGAGCTATAATACACAAAAAAGAGTACTGCTCGTCCTAAGGGCATTTTGAACAACAGGACGACAGGGATCAGGGTTATGGGGAGAAGGCAGTAGAATGGGGATGAGAAAATATCAGCCATGAATGAATGGCGGGGCAGACTCGATGGGCCGAGTGGCCTAATTTTGTTCCTACGTCTTATGGTCTTATGGATATTGAACATTCTGCTGAATGGACTGAGGGTGTGCAGCAATTTGCATCTTGAATGCTTTTCATTCCAATGAGTTACATTGGCAGATATCTTCTTCTTGCGCAGTTATACAACTATCTGCAACACAACCTGACTTTGTTGCAATGGCAAACTCCCTTTTGGTGGTGGAGATCCCAGTGGGAGTCGTCCCGCAAGTCGTAACCCCATGGACCGGATTACAGTGGGATTGACGGAGTGAACAGAATTTCCGACCCACCGCTACTCCATCTCAAAGCAACAAATCACACCCGGTCGATCCTTCGCTGTGTTTGTTTTAACAAGCTGAAAGAGGATGGAATTCATAGAATCCCGACAGTGCTGAAGGAGGCCATTCAGCCCATCGGGTCTGCACCAACCCTCCCAAAGAGCCCTCCAACTAGGCCCACTCACCCATCCTATCCCTGTAACCCCGCTCATTGATCATGGACAATCCACCTAACCTGCACATCTTTGGACTGTGGGAGGAAACTGGAGCACCCGGAGGAAAGGCATGCAGACACGGGGGGACGGGACGGGGGGGGGGAACGGACGTGCAAACTCCACACAGACAGTCGCCCAAGGCCGGAATCGAACTTGTGTTCCTGGTGCTGTGAGGCAGCAGTGCTAGCCACTGTGCCACCATGCCGCAAAATATTTTAAAATATTGAATTCAAGTTTCACCAGCTGCTGTGGTGGGATTTGAATCCAGGTCCCCATGCATTACCTTGAGTTTCCAGATTACTAATCCTGTGTCAATACCACTGCCACCCATGGAGTGACACAAGTGGAGCAGTGAAGAATAACAAATAACATTGTGGTTTTTAGAAGTCATACTCTTCCATCTCGGGTGTTGCTGTTACGCTACCCATTGATTTGGTCCAGTTAAGCTCTTGATCAATATGACCTCCAGGATGTTGATTAAGGCGGATTCAACAATGGTAATCTTGATGGCTGGAATCTCTCTTGTTGGAGATGGTCATTGACTGATACTTGTATGGTCTCAGTGTTACTTACCACTTATCAACCCAAGCCTGAATGTTGTCCATGTCTTTCTGCGCGCGGGAAAGAATAGCTTTAGTATCTGAGAAATTGCAAATGCACTGTGCAATCAACTGCAAACATCTCCACTACTGATGGAAGGGAGACCATTGATGAAGCGGCCGAAGATGGTTGCGTTTAGCCCATTGCCCTGAGGAATGTCTTCAGCAATACACTGGGGCTGAGATGATTGGCCTCCAACAACCTCAACCATCTTTTTCTGTGCGATGAATGATCCTAACCAGTGTGACGTTTAGCCCCTGATTTCAATTTTGCTCAATGTGCTTGATGCTACAATGCTGCCTTGACATCAAGGGCATTCACTCTCACTTCACCTCTGGAATTCAGCTCTTTTGTGCATGTTTGGACCAAAACTGTAATGAGGTCTGCAGGAATGCAAAGACCATCAGTGAGCAGGTTATCGCTGATTTGAAAAAAAATATCTATTTCTATCTCCATGTTAACACCATTCAACAAGTAACAAATTCAATTCATAACTGGCCAACTGGAATTGTACTTAAAAGGCTGCAGTTTGTGTTTTATCCCGATAAGGTTGCAATGAAGATAGGTTTAAATAAATGCACTGCAACTGTTTCATGATATTGGAGCCTGGATTGATTATTTTTTTGCATTTTAAAATCAATGCTCTGAATGGTGGAAGTGGAGCAGCCCAGTAACAGCAAGAACCTGAACTGTATTTATAAAATAAATGGCAAATTGTATTAACATAACTCACAAAAAAGATATTACAGCAACCTGATCCCATCATTAGTCTTGTCTCACAGACTGCTCATCTTGACTGCAAACTGATGGAATTGCTCACTACCAAAAACAAAATCTTTTGACCTGCTGGATAAGGATGGATACTTATTTCCCATTCTCCAAAGCTCAGAGACATAAAGTCTTCAAAAGGAATCATTCTCTCGGCCCCCACCTACAAACACATCTGTATAGTATTCAATTTAATGGAAGTCATGACCAACTAAAAATTCCTTTTTATTATGACAGCTGCAGAAAAAATCACTGTAAGAGGATATCATATTTAGCCACCTGAACAACAGAATTGGTACAAATCTCCTGAGAGATCTCTGTGGAAGAAAATACCTGAAGAACTACAAAGGAGTGATACGCTTTTCTCTTTCAAATCTGGTCTATTAATCATTTTTTCCCTGGATTGGAGCTCCTCTATCCTTCCACTTGATGCCTCATGACCTGGTCTGTTCCTCTTTCTGTTCCCTTTAACCTCTGTCCCCATCTCCCCATCAACCCTGTTTCAGCTCCCCGCATTACTTTTGATTACTTCCCTGCTGATCTTTCCTACTGCTGCCACTGTGGGGTTGTGTTCCTTGTGGGCATGCTCTTAGCATCCGTCTGTTCCAGTCTAGGAATTCTTGCTCCTTCTTACCCGGTTATAGGCTCCCTGGTCTTCCTCAGGCATTTGCTGTGGAGTCCCCCTCCCTCCACATCCCCATTTCTCTGTGTGCTTTCCCCTCCAACAACTGGCCCTATCCCTCGCATCCACTCGAGTGCTTACTGACTTGAGAGCATGAACATTTTCATCCACCAGTGAGCTTATTAGCAGCTTCTGTCAGAAAGGTGACTCAGACAGTAAACCCTTTAACTTCACTAATGCCTCTTCATTTGACTGCGTATGGCATCACAGTTCAACCCAACCCCTGATATCGAGTGTAGTTTTCATTCTCAAGTTCCAGCTCTTTTATCCCTGCTTCAAAGTCCTTGTGGTTTGCTACCTTTCAAATTTTTAGTCATTTCTTCCAGCTCTTGGCCTTTGCGTTGAACAACTCCACAACTTTGATAACCTCAATCTCCATCGAGATTCTCTTTTTCTTTTCTCTGTCCACCTGCTTTCACTTAATTTCGTTCTGAGCAGAAACCTCTGACCACCCTGTTTCCCTGTAGCACCTTTACAAGCTTCATTAACACCAAAAGTCAACTTGCTCATAACACCCCCGACTTTTTCCAGGCCCATTTTTACACCTATTGTCTCCGTCCTTCTTGACTTTCATTAGTTTCAGGGCACACCCAGTTTTGTAATGCAATGACCACCTCCCTGACCATGAGTAGACTGCAGGCGCAGGAAGGGCAGTCCAGAGAGCGGCCTGTAATTCACTCGGCAGGAGAGCATCAAATCCATTGGAGCAACAACTCCTAAAGGATTGCAGCTAACCATGAACAGGAAAGTTGAGAGGTGGCAGTAGAGTGGACTGACTGTTTACAGCGGTTCTCTGACGTAGTAGTGTGCTGGTATCGAGAATATGTTGAAGTGCGCTCCATATCTTTTGTAGCACAGGTCTCCTTTCTGCTCCCAAAGGCAGTGGGGGTGGTATGAAGAACCTTCATGACAACATGGGTTCCAGATGTGACTCTTCGCACTTGGTGAAAGCTGTGACGCCAAAGAAAAGGTGACGAGAGTGTTATCCTAGAAAGCATAACAAAGATTTTTCTGATATGGCCGTGTTGTGTTCGGTGTGATAACCATTGTAATGATGTACACAGAACATCCAGTTGTTTAACTAGAAAGATGATTTCTTAACAAACACGCGGGAAGCTAACGAACAAACTATAATACAGACGATGGCTACTAATTGAATTCAGTGAATTCTCCTGGAGCTATTCTAAGTGCCACTATCTTCTTGTACATTGATTTTCAAGTTCCTCAGCTGGCCTCAGCTCTCTCTATCTTTTTGATCTCCCCCAGCCCTGCACACTGAGATCTCCGCATTTCTCCAATACTATTCTCTCGTGTATCCCTGATTGGAATAGATCCATCAGTGGTAGCTGTGTCTTCCGCTCCCTGGTCCTGGAAGCCTTTCCCTGAGCACCCCATGACATTCCACCTTTAAGGTGCTCCTTACAACCTGCCTGTTATGTTAAAGGTGTGATCTAAATGCAGGTTATTGCTATACATAGGGTACATTGCAGATTACATGGTAATGTGGAATCCTTCACCTCACAGGTGGACCTGTCCCTGACTCTGATGCAGGAGTTCTACCTTGTGAGAAAGGGTCAATGCAGATAGGTTTCCTAGGTGGCCCAAACCCCTCAAGAGGTCACTTTACCACACAAACACCACAATTATACAATTTGATTATCAGATCTTTGCAAGATGCAAGGTCAAAAATAACAAAACCCAAAGATAATGAAACAAACAATTGGTGGGAAAGACCCAGCAAAACCAACAAATGTTTGGAAGGACAATAAATTCTGGAACTTACCCAGCATCTCTGGAGAGAGAAAAACGGAGTTAAAGCTTCAGGTCGATGAGCTTTCATCAGAACTGGGAAAAGTTCAAAGTGTAAAAATTGGGTTTGAGCAAATGAAAAGGAAGAGTGTGGAAAAAGAACAAAAGGGGAGGTCCATGATAAGGGTGGAAGAGATGTGAGGTTAAATAACCATCTCCAAGGATCCTGCCTGACCTGCCGAGTATTTCCAGAATTTTCTGCTTTTAGCCCCGATTTCCAGCATCAGCAGCATTTTACTTTTGTTTTAATGCATGGAATGAAACTGAACAATGGCCGCATGGAATATTTAGAAACTCCTTTCAAGAAACCGGCTTTCTGCTGCGAGGAAGGGCAGCACGGTAGCACAAGTGGCTAGCACTGTGGCTTCACAGCGCCAGGGTCCCAGGTTCGATTCCCCGCTGGGTCACTGTCTGTGCGGAGTCTGCACATCCTCCCCGTGTGTGCGTGGGTTTCCTCCGGGTGCTCCGGTTTCCTCCCACAGTCCAAAGACGTGCAGGTTGGGTGGATTGGCCATGCTCAATTGCCCTTAGTGTCCAAAAAGGTTAGGAGGAGTTATTGGGTTATGCAGATAGGGTGGAAGTGAGGGCTTAAATGGGTCGGCACAGACTCGATGGGCTGAATAGACTCCTTCTGCATTGTCTGTTCTATGTTCTATGAAGCCTCTTTGCTCAGGGTCTCTCATGGGATATTATGGGCCCAGTCTTTAGGCCAGGTGTGTAATGTGTGTGTCTCTGTGCAGTGGGGTCACATTGGCCTTTCTGTTTTCTCTGTACATATGTGTGTGACTAATTCAGCCCTATCTCTGTGATCATTCTATCCACAATCTCTTGCCGTCTCTGTAGTCTCCCATCCTCCTCCAGCATCATCATCTCATTCAGACTCTCTGGTCATGTTCATACCACCATCCCCGATTAACTCTGTGAGCACTTCGTCTCAATTTAATTCACAAAAATATGTCTCAGTAAGCTGAAAACGGAAAATATTACTGAGCAAAACTGGAGAAATTTACCCACCACTGTAGGAACCTTCACTTGCTTTCTAAAAGAAAATGAGAAGATTGCAATCATGTCACAATAATTTCAAGGCACAGCATTTCCTGGTATCAGGCAAGAACTTACTATTTTTGTCACCGATTAGCCCTGTTACTTCTGAATTTCATCGTCCCCGTACTTTGAAAAAAAACACCTACGTAAGCGTCAGTATCAAGGAAATAGCACATCAAGGACTCGGTGTGGTGTTAAACTGCTTGATCTTTTGTTCTCAAGGTTAACAACCTGATTGAACTTTTCAATATGTTTATGCCTTGCAACAGGCTCTTTGCGATCTATTGTTGTAAATCCATTTAAATTCTCAGGTTACATTTTCCATCAGTATCCTAGGGATTCATTATTGGCATTGAAGAGAAGAGAATGGAGATGTTCCTGTGTTTTGGTCCTGGTTCTCTTTGCTAGCTGTTTATATTAGGAAGTTAGGCTCCCTGATCTAGCGAGACAGTTTTACTCAGAAAAACTGACCTTTCGACTTTCAGCTCCTCCGCTTAATTAGACTTTTGACATTACCTTTATCCATTCAATCGATGTTCGAACCTTTTCGGAAGCATTCATCATGTTTGTGAGCCAATCACCTGGTTGACAATTTTTAAAACTCTTTCTTGTGATGTGGGTGGGCTGCATTTCTTGCCCATCCCTACTTGCCCTCGAACTGAGTGACTTGTTTGGCCATTTTGGAGGGCATTTTTTAAGAGTAAACCACATTGCTATTGATTTGGAATCACATGCAGGCCAGACCAGGTAAGGATGGTTGATTTCCTTCACTAAAGGACACTAAAGGGGCGGCACGGTGGCACAGTGATTAGCACTGCTGCTTCACAGCTCCAGGGTCCCAGGTTCAAGTCCGGCCTTGGGTGACTGTCTGTGTGGAGTTTGTACTTTTTCCCAGTGTCTGTGTAGGTTTCCTCCGGGTGCTCCGGTTTCCTCCCACAGAGCAAAGAAGTGCAGTTAGGTAGATTGGCCATGTTAAAATTGCCCCTTAGTGTCCAAAAGTTTAGGTGGGGTTACTGGGTTACGGGGATAGGGTGGAGGCGTGGGCTTAAGTCGGTGCTCTTTCCAAGGGTCGGTGCAGACTGGATGCACCAAATGGCCATCTTCTGCACTGTAAATTCTGTGATTCAAGTGAGCCAGATGGACTTTTACGACAATCGACAATGCTTCCTTGGCCATCGTCAGACTTTAATTCCAGATTTTTATTTTATTCAAAGTTCACCATCTGCTGTGATGAGATTCAAATTCAGGTCCCTTGAGTGTGACCCTGGGTTTCTGGTTACTTGCCCAGCAACAACCAGGCCTCCCCATTCTGAGAGAGTGAACAATGGACACGATTCTCCAAGCCCCGCGCCACACTGGAGAATCGCCGCAACCGCGCCACGCCGCCCCAACGCCGGCGCGCGATTCTCCGAGGTGCGGAGGATCAGCACCATTTGCGCCAGCGCGTTTGGCGCAGTGCCGGTCGCGGGCCGCTGTCCGAAGCTGGGCCGCCGATTCTCCGGCCCGGATGGGCTGAGTGGCCGCGCGGAAACGGCAGAGTCCTGCCGGCGCCGTTCACCCCTGGTCGCTGCCGGCGGGAACTCTGCGCGAGCATGAACCGCTCCAGCACCTGTGGGGGCCAGAATCGGTTGTCCCCGCGTCCGTTTTGCGCCATCGTGAAACGTGACGCCGTTCACGACGGCGCAAACACTTAGTCTCCATTTTGGAGAATCGCGCCCCATAGGTCAGTCAGGCTAAAGATCGAAAGAGCTGTTAAATAGTCCCTCAACAAGTATCCTTCACTGGTATGTCCACATTCTTCATCTACTGCTTTTCAATCGTCCTTGGTCCTGACTGCAATAGATCAGCTGATGGTTAAAAAAATGCTTCTGATGGGTCCCACTTGAAGCCCAGAATGACACTGATGCCAGACGTAGGTATTGCCGGAGCTAAGGTCAGGATATCTGACAGGATTTCTGCTTAGTCCAGAAAGCCACGAGATTTGCTGCTGAACTGCTGTAGAGACACAAGGGCATACTCAGGGCAATGGTTCTGTTTCGTCCTCAGAAGTTGCTGGCAAGTGCGGGAGGGTGCGGGGGTGCAGTGAAAGGTATTTGGAGGCCAACAACAACGGGGAGGTGCAGGTGGGGGTAGTATGGGAGGCGCTGAAGGCGGTGGTCAGGGGAGAGTTAATCTCCATCAGGGCTCACAGGGAGAAGAGAGAGGGCAGGGAAAGGGAGAGGTTAGTGGGAGAGATCCTAAGGGTAGACAGGAGATATGCAGAGGCCCCCGAGGAGGGGCTACTTAGGGAGCGGCAAAGTCTCCAGACGGAATTCAACCTGTTGACCACAGGGAAGGCAGAGGCACAATGGAGGAAAGCACATGGGGCGACATACGAGTATGGGGAGAAGGTGAGCCGGATGCTGGCACATCAGCTCCGTAAGAGGATGGCAGCGAGGGAGATAGGTGGAGTTAAGGATAGCAGGGGAACTACGGTGCGGAGTGCGGTGAAAATAAATGAGGCATTTAAGGACTTTTATGAGGAGCTGTACAGATCTCAGCCCCCAGCGGGGGAAGAGGGGATGCGACAATTTCTAGATCAACTGAGGTTCCCGAGGGTGGAGGAGCAGGAGGTGGCTGGTTTGGGGGCGCCAATTGGGTTGGAGGAGCTGGTTAAAGGACTGGGGAGTATGCAGGCGGGGAAGGCCCCGGGGCCAGATGGGTTCCCGGTTGAGTTTTACAGGAAGTATGCGGACCTGTTAGCCCCGTTGCTAGTGTGGACTTTCAATGAGGCAAGGGAGGGGGGGACCCTGCCCCCGACAATGTCCGGGGCGCTGATCTCTCTGATCCTGAAGCGGGACAAGGACCCACTGCAATGTGGGTCGTATAGACCGATCTCGCTCCTCAATTAGGATGCTAAGTTGCTGGCAAAAGTGCTGGCTACGAGAATTGAGGACTGTGTACCGGGGGTGTTTCATGAGGACCAGACGGGATTTGTAAAGGGCAGGCAGCTAAACACCAATGTGCGGAGGCTCCTCAATGTGATTATGATGCCCTCGGTGGAGGGTGAGGTGGAGATAGTGGCAGCTATGGAGGCGGAGAAGGCCTTCGACCGGGTGGAGTGGGAGTATCTTTGGGAAGTGTTGCGGTGGTTTGGGTTTGGGGAGGGGTTTGCCAGGTGGGTTAAGCTCCTATATAGAGCCCCGGTGGCGAGTGTGGCTACGAATTGGCGGAGGTCGGAGTATTTCCGGCTGTATCGAGGGACGAGGCAGGGGTGCCCCCTGTCCCCCCTGTTGTTTGCATTAGCAATTGAGCCTTTGGCCATGGCGTTAAGGGAGTCAAGGAAATGGAGGGGGGTGGTCCGAGGGGGAGAGGAGCATCGGGTGTCGCTGTATGCGGACGACTTGTTGCTGTACGTGGCAGATCCAGTGGAGGGGATGGTGGAGGTCATGCGGATCCTAAGGGAGTTTGGGGACTTCTCGGGCTACAAGCTCAATGTAGGGAAAAGTGAGCTCTTTGTGGTGCATCCAGGGGACCAGGGAAGAGGGATAGACGACCTACCGTTGAGGAGGGCGGAAAGGAGCTTTCGGTATTTGGGGATCCAGGTAGCTAGGAGCTGGGGGGGTCCTGCACAAATTTAATTTGACGTGGCTGGTGGAGCAGATGGAGGAGGATTTCAAACGATGGGATGTGTTGCCACTCTCGCTAGCGGGCAGGGTACAGTCGATTAAAATGATGGTCCTCCCGAGGTTTCTTTTTGTGTTCCAGTGCCTTCCTATTATGATTACCAAGGCCTTTTTTAAGCGGGTAGGTAGGAGCATCATGGGTTTTGTGTGGGCAAACAAGACCCCGAGGGTAAGGAGGGGGTTTCTGAAGCGTAGTAGGGACAGGGAGGGCTGGCGTTGCCGAATCTGGGTGGCTACTATTGGGCAGCCAACGTGACGATGATCCGTAAATGGGTAATAGAGGGAGAGGGGGCGGCATGGAAGAGGTTGGAGGTGGCGTCCTGCAAAGGAACGAGCCTGAGGGCGCTGGTGATGGCACCGCTGCCGCTTTCACCGACAAGGTACACCACGAGTCCGGTGGTGGCGGCAACGCTAAAGATCTGGGGGCAGTGGAGACAACATAGGGGTGCGATGGGAGCCTCGGAGTGGTCCCCGATCCGGAAGAACCATCGGTTCGTCCCAGGAAGGATGGACGGGGGGTTTCGGAGCTGGCATCAGGCAGGGATCAGAAGGATGGGCGACCTGTTTATAGATGGGACGTTTGCGAGCCTAGGGGCGCTGGAGGAGAAGTTTGGGTTACCCCTGGGAAATGCGTTCAGGTATATGCAAGTGAGGGCGTTTGAGAGGCGGCAGGTGAGGGGACTCCCGTTGATCCCGGCACAGGGGAATCAGGACAGGGTGATTTCGGGTGTATGGGTCGGAGAAGGCAGGGTTTCGGCGATATATCAGGAGATGAAAGAAGAGGGGGAGACTTCGGTAGAGGAGTTGAAGGGCAAGTGGAAGGAGGAGTTGGGGGAGGAGATTGAAGAGGGTATGTGGGCTGATGCCCTGAGTAGGGTTAATTCCTCTTCCTCATGTGCCAGGCTCAGCCTGATACAGTTTAAGGTCATTCACAGAGCGCATATGACAGGGGCGAGGCTGAGTAGGTTCTTTGGGATGGAGGACAGATGCGGGAGGTGCTCGGTAGCCCGGCGAATCATGCCCACATGTTCTGGTCATGCCCGGCACTAGATGGGTTCTGGAGGGGTTTCGCGAAGACTATGTCCAAGGTGGTGAAAGTCCAGGTCAAGCCAAGTTGGGGGCTGGCATTATTTGGGGTGGCGGACGAGCCGGGAGTGCAGGAGGCGATAGAGGCCGGTATTCTGGCCTTTGCGTCCCTGGTAGCCCGGCGGAGGATCTTGCTCATGTGGAAGGACGTGAAGACCCCCAGAGTGGAAGCCTGGATAAATTACATGACAGGGTTCATTAAGTTGGAGAGGATAAAGTTTGCCTTGAGAGGGTCTGCGCAGGGGTTCTTCAGGCGGGGGCAACCGTTCCTAGACTATCTCGCGGAGCGTTAGAATGAGGTCGGTCAACAGCAGCAGCAACCCAGGGAGGGAGGGGGGGGGGGTTTCTTTCGGGGGGGGGGGGGGGGTATTTGGGCGGGCGGGGGAGGGGTTTTTCCCTAGGGGTACTTGTAAAAAAAAACGTATGGGAGGGTTATTATGTGCGGGAGAAACCCATTGTATAAGTTCTGTAGTATGTTTGATTGCTATGTTTATGTTCTGTTCTGTTCTTTTCTCTTTCTCTTTTCTGTTACGGGAGGGGGGGGTTTAAATCGGTTGAAAATTTTTGTTGGAAAAACTTTGAATCAACATATTTTTTAAAAAAAAGAAGTTGCTGTCAAATCTCTGGAGGAGCAGAGGGGTGGCAGGGTACAACAGTGGTTAGCACTGTTGTTTCACAGCGCCAGGGTCCCAGATTCAATTCCCACTTGGGTCGTTGTCTGTGCGGAGTCTGCCCGTTCTCCCCATGTCTGCGTGGGATTCCTCCGGGTGCTCCGGTTTCCTCCCACAAGTCCCGAAAGACGAGCTTGTTTGGTGAATAAGACATTCTGAATTCTCCCTCAGTGTACCCGAACAGGAGCCATAGTGTGGCGACTAGGGGATTTTCACAGTAACTTCATTGCCGTGTTAATGCAAGCCTACTTGTGACATTAATAAAGATTATTATTAAATGTTGCTGACCTAGGTTCCATTTTGACTTCTGCCACCGCCAAGCATGTTTCAGAATTTAGTATTCAATTACATTTCTTACTATTGCTTCTCCAGTTCTCTATCTGAAAGCAGGTCCAGCCCTCAGGGTCCATGACCTCCACCAAGGGAGGCAGGTCCCGAATCCAATCCAGCCGGAATGGGGATCGAACACCATACTGTTGGCACTGATCTGATCCACATTGTAAGTCCAAGGAATCTGGGTTGCCGTGACAATGTGCACTTTTACATATATGTTGTCCTCTGGAGCTATAGATAGTGATGGTAGAGGCCGCATGTTCTTTCCATCACATGGCTGACCAGGAATCTCTCCTGTTCTTACCACTTGACATTGGTGTGTTGGAGGGATTTGCAGGTTGATAATCAACCTGTTTGACAGCGTTATGAACGCAACTTCCTTGGCCATCTAGTCCTTGAGTAGGGCTTGCGCTCAGAACCTCTGGCTCAGGGGCAGGAATGCTACCCACATGCCACAAGACACTTACATTTCTTACAAAAAACATTTACTGCCTCTTGTTAGTTGTCCTATGAAGATGCTTTTGGGACTTCTACTTGAAGCCCTCCAGTCCTGGTGTCTATTGGAAAATAGGGGGGATATTTTGATGCACACACAGACCTCATACTCAGCTTCATGGCCCGATGAACGAAACCTTTTTCAAAACCTGTTTGGAGGGATTTAAATCGGAAATTGCATAATGATGGGGATTTCGGAGGTAATGGCATGGTAAAGGACCTTGGAGAGGATGAGGAGATTGGTGCTGGAGTGGTTTACAAGAAGGAAGCGGTTAAGCAGAGGATGGGAATGGGGCTCCCGAATGGGTGAGTTGGTATTGCAGGTGCATTATATTTCCAATTGATCATATTTTAAAACTGATTAGTTCCTCAAAATGGCCACTGCTCCCATTAAAATACAATCAGCAAAAAGTTTCAGTCAGCAGATGAAAGTTTTTGATGGTATTATGATCTCCGTAGATGCCACTAACTTTTTCAAAAGAGATTAATTTCCCAGCGACCAATGGAAAGGACAAAATTGACAGAAATCTTTGGATCCTCACTGTCTTCAGGTGATGTCCCGGAGGACTGGAGAATAGCCAATGTTGTTCCTCTGTTTAAGAAAGGTATCAAGGATAATCCAGGGAACTACAGGCTGGTGAGCCTTACTTCAGTGGTAGGGAAATTACTGGAGAGAATTCTTCGAGACAGGATCTACTCCCATTTGGAAGCAAATGGACGTATTAGTGAGAGGCAACATGGTTTTGTGAAGGGGAGGTCGTGTCTCACTAACTTGATAGAGTTTTTCGAGGAGGTCACAAAGATGATTGATGCAGGTAGGGCAGTGGATGTTGTCTATATGGACTTCAGTAAGGCCTTTGACAAGGTCCCTCATGGTAGACTAGTACAAAAGGTGAAGTCACACGGGATCAGGGGTGAGCTGGCAAGGTGGATATAGAACTGGCTAGGTCATAGAAGGCAGAGAGTAGCAATGGAAGGATGCTTTTCTAATTGGAGGGCTGTGACCAGTGGTATTCCACAGGGATCAGTGCTGGGACCTTTGCTGTTTGTAGTATATATAAATGATTTGGAGGAAAATGTAACTGGTCTGATTAGCAAGTTTGCAGACGACACAAAGGTTGGTGGAATTGCGGATAGCGATGAGGACTGTCAGAGGATACAGCAGGATTTAGATTGTTTGGAGACTTGGGCGGAGAGATGGCAGATGGAGTTTAATCCGGACAAATGTGAGGTCATGCATTTTGGAAGGTCTAATGCAGGTAGGGAATATACAGTGAATGGTAGAACCCTCAAGAGTATTGAAAGTCAGAGAAATCTAGGAGTACAGGTCCACAGGTCACTGAAAGGGGCAACACAGGTGGAGAAGGTAGTCAAGAAGGCATACGGCATGCTTGCCTTCATTGGCCGGGGCATTGAGTATAAGAATTGGCAAGTCATGTTGCAGCTGTATAGAAACTTAGTTAGGCCACATTTGGAGTATAGTGTTCAATTCTGGTCGCCACACTACCAGAAGGATGTGGAGGCTTTAGTGCAGAAGAGATTTACCAGAATGTTGCCTGGTATGGAGGGCATTAGCTATGAGGAGCGGTTGAATAAACTCGGTTTGTTCTCACTGGAACAAAGGAGGTTGAGGGGCGACCTGGTAGAGGTCTACAAAATTATATGGGGCATAGACAGAGTGGATAGTCAGAGGCTTTTCCCCGGGGTAGAGGGGTCAATTACTAGGGGGCATAGGTTTAACGTGAGAGGGGCAAGGTTTAGAGTAGATGTATGAGGCAGGTTTTTTACACAGAGGGTAGTGGGTGCCTGGAACTCGCTACCGGAGGAGGTGGTGGAAGCAGGGACGATAGTGACATTTAAGGGGCATCTTGACAAATACATGAATAGGATGGGAATAGAGGGATACGGACCCAGGAAGTGTAGAAGATTGTAGTTTAGTCGGGCAGCATGGTCGGCACGGGCATGGAGGGCCGAAGGGCCTGTTCCTGTGCTGTACATTTCTTTGTTCTTTGTTTTTTGTTCATGTTTTAAGACTTTTGCCGGAACAAACTAATATCAACAGAGACAAAACGTTACTTAGCAGGCAAATTATACACCTAACTAAAAATGGTACATTCGCAACAACAGCTCAATCGAGATATGCCTCATAAAACTGCTTGGCTGTGTGCCACGCCTCTGATTTTTATAGCCATATAGGAACACTTCCAAAGTATCTCGCAGCTCAGCAGAATGACCACTTCTCTCCAACACGTTGGGTCAAACCATCCCAGTTTCTTTCGAAAATCCACTCAGCCCAGGTTTCTGGGTTCAATTTATCATCATCAAGGCCCACCTCAGCCCTGTTCCTTAAATCTTCAACAGCCCTGTCTGTTCTTTTTTCCCCCAAATATGTTTATTCAAAATTTTCATTAAAAAAAAATCATGTAAAAGAACCAACCAGAGTTCCACGATGAACATAAAACATGATTAACATGAAAATATATCTATTCACTTAACGCCAAAAAACAAAACAAAACCCCTTACAACTGACGGTAACTAGCTCTTTAAAAAAGGAAATGAATGGCTGCCATCTTAGGTAGAACCCTTCTACCGACCCCTTAATGATGTACATGACCTTCCCCAAATGCAATAATGACATGAGGTCACCTAACCAAACCGAGGCACTGGGCGGAGTAGGAGACCTCTACCCAAGCAGAACTCATCGCGGGGCCATTCACCTGTCTGGAGCACCAGCGGGTCGGACACCTCAAAAATGGACACCAGAGGACAAGGCTCCAAATCAGCATTGACATGGTGCTGAAGAAATAGACCCAAAACCTTACTAACTTGGGACAAGACCAAAACATATGAGTATGGTTAACCGGCCGACGAGAACAATGCCGGCAGTTCTCCTCCACCCCAGAGAAGAATCTGCTCATTCTCGCTTTAGTCAGATTTGCCTGCTCACCACCTTGAATTGGATCAGACTAAGCTGTGCACATGAGGAGGTGGAGCTGACCTTGTGAAGGGCCTCGCTCCATAACTCATCATCCAGAAGGAGACCCAACTAACCCTCCCATGTCACCTTCACATCATTCAACGGAGCTGACTCCACTGACAGGATCCGGCCGCATATGCACAAAATAGTCCGCCCACCAGAGCAGGCCAAAGACAAATCCTGTTTAACAGGGAGAAGGGTGGTGCCACGGGGAAAGAGGAAAAGCCTTGCGTGGAAAAGCACAAATCTGAAAGTACCTGAAAAGACTGGAACCAGACAGTTGAAATTTCTCCGGCCGTTCCTTAAAGCTGGCAAACCAACCCTCCACAAACAGGTGCCCAAACCTCTCCAAGATCTTCCTCTCCCACGTCGTCAGCATCGAGTCCAAAC
This sequence comes from Scyliorhinus torazame, assembly GCF_047496885.1. NCBI lineage: Eukaryota > Metazoa > Chordata > Chondrichthyes > Carcharhiniformes > Scyliorhinidae > Scyliorhinus > Scyliorhinus torazame. Next base: position 111,265,039 of record NC_092724.1, read on the forward strand.
CCGCTGGCAGAAAAAGGCAGTTGTTGCAGATGAGGGCGAGCAAACACTTGGAACAGAGCTCAAAATGCTGCCTGAACTGCTTCCAAATGCCACCGCCAAACGTACTCACAAGACAAAACAAAGAAAACTTTGCAGTCACCGTCAGCAAACAACTCCCGTCCCACCTTGCCCCCCTCCCTCCTCCCACTCGCCCTCAGCCACCGATTCAGGGAAAATCTTACTAGAGTGAAAGGCAATGATGCAGATACTATTGCACCACGGCTAGACACTGTGCAGGAGCTCATCTCCATTTGCCCCCATATGGAATCAGGATCATTGAACCACAACAATATCTTTTGAATGGGCGGCATGGTGGCGCAGTAGTTAGCACTGCTACCTCACAGCGCTGTGGACCCGGGATCGACCCCGGCCCTGGGTCACTGTCCATGTGGAGTTTGCACATTCTCCCCGTGCCTGCGTGCAGCTCACCTCCACAACCCAAAGATGTACAGGGTAGGTGGATTGACCACGCTAAATTGCCCCTTAACTGGGAAAGAAAAAGAATTGGGTACTTTAAATACAGAAAAAAAAAAGAAAAAACAATATCTTCTGGATATTAGCTGCCCAATTGTGAGCTAATAAATTGAGTAGAGCCAAAACTCCTGACTGCTTGTCTCTCTGGAGCAATGCCCCATGGATCCTTGGAGTCTTATCTGGCTAAATAAATGAGAACACTAATTTATTAACTTGGCAAAGAAGGACTTGGGGCGAAAAGTGGGAGACATTGAAAAAGAAATAAAATTCTTGGGAGCACATTCATTTTAATAAGCTGGACCCTGCCTGCCAAGGACAGGGGCTTGCTGGCCCACTCTAAGTCCAGGTTTGACACCATTAATCAGACTAGTATCATTTAATTTATGAAGCAAGGCCCAATCATGGGCCACCCGGATACCCAGATAACGAAAGTTCGTTCTGGTGAGGCGAAAAGGTAACTTCCCCAGATGGGCTCTCCTCCCCGGGGGGGTTAACCGGGAAGCATTCGCTCTTATCCAAGTTCAACTTGTATCCTGAGAAGGAGCCAAAACTCCCGAGCAGCTTCATTATCTCGTCCATAGTAGATACTGGGTCCATAATATAAAGAAGCAGGTCTTCTGTGTATAGGGACACTCTATGCTCTACCCATCCCCAATTTGTCCCCTTCCACTTCACAGAAGATCTAAGCTCTATGGCAAGCAGTTCTATTGCCAAAGCAAACGGGAGCAGAGACAATGGACATCCCGGCCGAGTGCTCCTCATCAGCGGGAAGTAGCCAGAATTCAAAGCATTCGTGTGAACACTCGCAGTGGGGGTCCTAAACAGTAAAGTAGGGTTTTTCAAATGTCAGTCGCAACCCATGGGCTGGTGTGGGGAGGGACGTGGAGCAATCGGTTGTGGCATTCCCGATCGCAGGAGAAGCACCCAATGGCTGCAACTGGCTTTTAAATTGCGAATGCCGGCCATGACCGGCTATTATATTGAGAATGTCGGTCGCGACCGTCTGTTAAATTGAGAATGTCGTCCGCGACCTGCTTTAAAATAGAATGACGCAATCTCCCTGTCAGAGGTAGCGACAGATTGGCCGTCATGGGTTGCAAAGGTCGGCCTGCGAAGGTCGCAAAAATCGGTCTGCAAGGGTCGCAAAAGTCGGCAGGCAAAGATCTCAAAGATTGGCCGGTTGGTAAAAGTGGGTCACAGGACAAAAAGTGCGAATAACACTGCAGTAAACAAATCAAGAATATAGGGTGGAATTCTCCCCCCCCCACGCCGGGTGGGAGAATCGCCGGGGCGCCGCACGGGTCCCACCACCCCGCCGCGGCACCCGCACGCGATTCTCCCACTCCCCCCAAACCGGCACGGCGAGAATCACGGCTGGCCGCTGGGAGAATCGCCGCTCGCCGTTTGTAACGGGCGAGCGGCGAACTCCGACCCGGATGGGCCGAGCGGCCTGCCCAACACGACAGCTTCCCGCCGGCGCCGGCCACACCTGGTCGCTGCCGGCGGAAACAGCATGGGAACGCTTGGGGGGGTGGCCTGTGGGGGGGGGGGGGGGGGGGGGGGAGTGGGGGGGGGGTCAGGGGGGTTCCTGCACCGGGGGCGGCCTCAAAAGGGGTCTGGCCCGCGATCGGAGCCCACCGTGCGGCGGGCCGGCCTCTCTGAAGGAGAACCTCCTTTCCTCCGCCGCCCCGCAAGATCCATCCGCCATCTTCTTGCGCCCCGCCCCGGGCTCGGTGAGGACGGCAACCACGCATGCGCGGGTTGGCACCGACCAACCCGCGCATGCGCGGGTGACGTCATTTGCATGGCGCCGGCTGCATCATTTACACGGCGCCACTTTTACGCGCGTAGATGACACCGGGGGCAGGAGAATAGGGGGTGGGAGCGGCCTCCGACGCCGGAGTGAAACACTCCGGTTTTCACTCTGACGTCGGGACTTAGTCTCCCGATGGGAGAATTGCCCCCCTGAACTTTTGTCTAAATCCAAACCGCCCAAGAATCTCAAAGGGATATTCCCACTCCACTCTATCAATCGCTTTTTCGGCATCCAGGGAAACAATCACATCCGGTTCGGCCATCGAAGAGGGGAAAAGGACAAAGTTTAGCTGACGACGTATATTGGCCGACAATTGCCTACCCTTAATGAAACATGTCTGGTCTTCTAAGATTACCTCTGAGAGGCAGGGCTTCAGCTGCAGCGCCAGCACTTTGACAAGTAGCTTAACATCTGCATTTAAAAGTGAAATAGGCCAATACGTCCCACACTCTGTTGGGTCTTTGTCTTTCTTGAGGGTCAAGGAGATAGAGGCCTTTGCAAGGATAGACTGCAATGAACTCTAGAATAATGAATCATTAAACAAATGTGGAATTAGAGGTACCAATTGATGTGCAACACTATTTTATTGAATCATTAACTGTTTAAACATACTCAGACTGTGGGTTAATACGATACTGGCTTTAACTAAAGACCTTTGCCTTGTCCTAACCAGTCGATGCACTCAGCACATGGTGAATGTCTGTGTTGCAGGCTGTGAGCTCTGTCCTCCTAGCTAGCTGCTACTCGAATGAGCGGGAACTCTGATGCCCCCTGTCTTTATAGTGCGTGTGCTCTCACTGGTGATTGGCTGCAGTGTTGTGTGTGTTGATTGGACCCACTGTGTGTCCATCAGTGTATGTCTGCACTATGATATACTGGTGTATATTATGACATCCCCCCTTTTATAAAAAATGTACCTGCATGGCAATAAATAGTGTATGGTGAATGTTCCTGACTACGTGTGCGTGAAATATTTACAGGACTATGTACATAAAAACTAAGCTATTTACATGGGAAGGTGCCTGATGCAGAAAAACAGTGTGTCACAAGAATAACGAGATGAACACTATATACAAACCACTTGAACAATTAAACGGAAGAACAGAACAAATCAGAAAGTCCATATGTCCACAAAGTTCACAAATTAAGTCTCTGAGGTGGGCGACGAATTCTGGTTGACCGCCTCAAGGGTGGGTCGGGAGCCACCGGCTGAGGAGCGGGCTGGACTGCGTCAGAGTGAGGAGGATGCAGAGTGACCGGAATCTCTGCATCGTCCAGGTCAGGGTGAACAGGAGGGCGTGGCAATGGTGGAGGATCATGTAGCGAGCGCGGAACAAGACGAAGGGCACGTCGATTGCGGCGCAGAATGGAGCCATCCGGTAGATGAACCAGGAACGAGTGGGGAGCCACCTGCCGAAGAACCACAGCAGTTGCAGACCAGCCACCATCCAGAAGATGGATACGGACGTTGTCATCTGGAGCCAGAGCAGGGAGATCAGCTGCATGGAGTCATGAGCCGCCTTGTGCTGTGCACCAGACAGCTGCATCCGTTGAAGGACCGGAACGTGGTCAAGGTCTGGGACATGAATGGACGGCACCATCGTCCTCAGGGTGCGATCCATGAGCAGCTGGGCTGGCGACAGGCCAGTGGACAGTGGGGCCGAGCGATAGGCCATCAGGGCGAGGTAGAAATCGGACCCAGCATCGGCAGCCTTGCTGAGGAGCCCTTTGACTATGTGGACGCCCTTTTCTGCTTTGCCGTTGGATTGGGGTACAGTGGACTGGATGTCACATGCACAAAGTTGTACCTGCTGGCAAAGTTGGAACATTCCTGGCTTGCGAAGCAGGGGCCATTGTCCGACATCACAGTGAGTGGGATGCCGTGTCGAGCAAAGGTGTCCTTGCAGGCACGGATGACTGCAGACGATGTGATGTTGTGTAAACGTAACACCTCCGGGTAGTTTGAAAGTAGTCTACAATCAAGACATAGTCCCTGCCCAGCGCGTGGAACAGGTCGATGCCGACCTTGGACCAAGGGGACGTGACTAACTCATGGGGCTGTAGGGTCTCATGTGGTTGGGCCAGCTGGAAGCGCTGACAAGTGGGGCAGTTGAGCACTGTGCTGGCGATGTCATCATTGATGCCGGGCCAGTACACAGCCTCGCGGGCCCGTCGGCGGCACTTTTCCACGCCAAGATGGCGCTCGTGTAGCTGTTCCAAGACGAGCTGGCGCATGCTGTGTGGGATGACAATGCGGTCCAGTTTCAGGAGAACACCATCGACTACCATCAGATCATCTCTGATGTTGTAGAACTGTGGCCATTGGCCCTTGAGCCACCCGTCTGTTAGGTGGCGCATGACACGGTGTAGCAAAGGGTCAGCCGTTGTCTCGCGGCGAATTTGGACGAGGCGTTCATCCGTGGCAGGTAAACTGGAGGCCACATGGGCGTCAACCTGACAGACGAATCCCGCTGGGTCACACGGAGTGTTGACTGCCCTGGAGAGAGCGTCGGCAATGATTAGGTCTTTGCCCGTGGTGTATACCAGCTGGAAGTCGTATCGCCGGAGCTTGAGCAGAATACGCTGGAGGCGAGGCGTCATGTCGTTGAAGTCTTTCTATATTATATTGACCAGCAGGCGATGGTCGGTCTCGACGGTGAATTGGGGAAGGCCGTACACATAATCATGAAATTTGACGACACCGGTCAAAAGGCCCAGGCACTCCTTTTCTATCTGCGCGTAGCGCTGTTCCATGGGGGTCATGGCACGTGACGCATTTGCAACGGGGGCCCATGATGAGGCCTCATCGCGTTGCAGGAGCACTGCCCCAATGCCAGACTGGCTGGCATCGGTCAAAATATTTGTCTCTTTCGCTGGATCAAAAAAAGCTTAGAGCGGGGCCGTGGTGAGTTTGGTTTTGAGTTCTCTCCATTCGTACTCGTGGGCAGGAAGCCATTGTAAGTCTGTTGTCTTCCTGACCAGGTTCCTGAGAGCCGTGGTATGAGAGGCGAGGTTAGGGATGAACTTTCCTCGGAAGTTGACCATGCCCAGAAATCGGAGGACCGCCTTCTTGTCCTCTGGTGTTTTCATTGCTGTGATAGCAGCCACCTTGTCCGCATCCGGCCGCACACCCAACTGGGAGATGTGGTCCCCTAGGAACTTGAGTTCCGTCTGACCAAAGGAGCATTTGGCTCTGTTGAGGTGTAGGCCCTGCTCCCGTATGCGTTTGAACACGCGCTGGAGGCGATTGACATGCTCCTGCAAAGGTGAGAGAGTTTGGTGGACCAAATGATTATGTCATCGACATAGACGTGAACACCTTCAATGCCTTCCATCATTTGTTCCATGATCCTGTGGAACACTTCTGAAGCCGATATGATCCCAAACGGTATCCTATTGTAACAATATCTGCCAAAGGGGGTGTTAAAGGTACACAGTTTCCTGCTGGATTTGTCGAGCTGGATTTGCCAGAAACCTTTTGGGGCGTCAAGTTTGGTGAAGAGCTTGGCGCGAGCCATCTCGCATGTGATCTCTTTGCGCTTGGGAATCGGATAATGCTCCCTCATGATATTGCGATTCACATCCTTGGGATCAATGCAAATTCTCAGCTCGCGGAGATTGGCGGAGGCACCAGTGTCCAGGCGGAATCGTATTTGGGACCGGTTGAACGTCAGGGTGGCACACCACTCATCGTCTGGATCGATGCTGTATACCTACAGTGGCTGGTGTCTTTGCTTTGGGGACAGCCTTTTCTTCGTTATGACACCGACTCGAAAAGGTGATTGGCTGCGGTGTTGTGTGTGTTGATTGGTCCCACTGTGTGTCCATCAGTGTGTGTCTGCACCATGATATACTGGTGTATATTATGACACCAATTGCTCCACAAACATCTAGTAAGATTCAATGGGAAAGCCATGAGGGCCAGGAGCGTTTCCAGTCTGCATCAACCCAATGCATTTTGTAATTTCCTCTGGGCCCAATGGGGATCCCAACTCCTCACGCCTCTCCCCCTACACAGCTGGGAAGGATAGTCTATCCAAAAAAATAAGTGATGACCGAACCCTGCCACTCGAATCACGTACCTGCACGATCTCCCGGGAATTGATTCCCTTCGGCCACCAAATGTATCACTGCTTCCAGTGAGGCAATTTGGTCATGATGCCGCGAAAGGGCCACCTCCATGACACTTACTGTGGCTCCATGGGCCTTCATTGTTTCATTGGTCCTCCCCAAAGCCATTTGGATGGGAGCCAAGGCCTCTTCCATCGATTTGCGGAGGTCCCCCGACATAACTCGGCAGTGTTTGTCAAATTCTGTCTCCAAGGTGCTCGGAAGCATCTTGGCCGTTAGTGGAGTGACCGGAACCCCAGAGGCTGCCTCCGCCATCTTTTCTACCAAGGGGTCCTGAGAGGCCTCCGACTCCATTGACGAACTTCAACTTTCTGCCTTTTTTCCCCCTTTTCTGGGCATTTCACCTATACAGGATCCTTATCCCACTAAATATGTGGGTTTTAAAAAGAAAATAACCCCTGGAACTATAAGAAAAGGGATAAAAGTGCAGTACTCTAGTTTCAGTCGCCTCGTCTTCCCCCTACATAACGCCACCAGAAGTCTCAAGTCTTGCGCCCCATCTGTTCTGTTCCCTACCTTTTGTTTGAACGGAAAATAAACTCTTACCTCCTTCTACACAGCAATATTGTCTTTGTCTCTCCGCATCTCAAAAGCACCTGTCCCTTTTCTGTGAGATTCTGAGTAAAGGTGTCAAAAAAGTCACCGTATTTCAACGGGTCCCTGTTTGAATTTCTCTCCCTCTGGCAGCAAGATTACATGGCCATGCCTGCGGGTTGAGGTGTTCCCGGAATTTTCTGTTCTAACTTCAATTAAAAACATAAGCATCTTGTAAAGTTGCTGCATCGCTGCAATAGGCACATAATCCAGTCATTGGAATAATGGAACTAGGCTTAGCCGTGCACCTTAATGGAACTGCTGCATGGTGGCCACACCAATAGCAGATGCAGTCTGACCACACAGTCAGCAAGAGTGAGGCTTCAATTTGCATTAGCCAACAGGTGCAAAGGCAAACTGCTGCCAGATTGCATTGTTTGCGGGTGGCTGACTCAGTAGACTGGGGATCAAGCCTGGGGCCTTGAGGTTTGTTTGGCTTAGCCACTGACTCACTACATCCTTGGAGGAGCTTCAATTATGCACTCAACATGCATCATAATTGATTTTCTACCAAAGCAAAATGCCCTACAGCAGTAATCGGATCAAGAAGCACTGGAGCATTAACTGGAAAAAGCTGACTCTGCATCAGACTGTTCAAACTGTTTAATAAACACCATAGTTCCTCTTGCTTACCATTGTGGGTGGTGTTAGAGAAGGGTGTTCATGAGTAATACAACACATCTTGAAAATTATGTGAAAACAGTGTACTTTTGCTCTTTTATCTCAGGATATAAAATGTTCAACATGATCTTGGTTCTTGCTCCGCTTTATTTGGTTGGAAAAATGATTCCGAGTTGGCACTGCAAGCCCATCGCTCAGCAAATTATTCAAGTTTGCTATGTGATGCACGATCAATAACTACTAAAACGAGGTTGTGGTACAACTGAAGGCTTTAATAAGCTAGAAGTATTCCCCAGCAGCTCAGGTACAGGATGAGGGCTGCTGGGATGGCACGCATTCTTATACCCTGCCTATTGGGGCGGAGCTACCATACTCTACAGCCAATGGTAAAACCCCTAGGTTTAACCAATGGTACTTCAGCCTCTCAGGTACCATAATACCAGATAATACCACATTCACCTCGTGTTAAAAAGGAGTCCGGCGGGGGTGGTTGTCGGTAACTACAAAATGTAACAACATGGTATAATCAGTTATGGAGGTACCGTGATACCTCCTTAAAGAGTTTAGTGAGTATTTACATATGCCAGAGTATGGCAGACATGTACATTCAGTGTTTAATATTTACAGATCAGACAAAATGTTGCAATCAGTCGGTTGGGGGCCCTGGTCGGCCTCTGTGATCATCTGAGCCTCGGTGGTGACTCCGGTGGGGGCTCGGGCGTCTGCGACTCCGGGAGCGTGGCTTCGACCTCCATGGCAGCTTCGTCACCCCTAGATGGCGCTGGTGGGAAAAACGGCTGACCCGGGAAGGGGGCGCCTGCAGGGGGCGTTGGTGGGCGGGGGGGCCTAGGTAGGGGCGGCGGGAGGACTGATGTATGTGGGGTTCCAGCGGGCGCCAGGTCCCGTAGGGAGACCGTATCTTGTCGGCTGTCCGGGAATGCCACGTAGGCGTATTGGGCGTTAGCGTGTAGCAGATGGACTCTCTCTACGAACGGGTCCGACTTGTGCGCCCGCGCGTGTTTTCGGAGCAGGATGGGTCCGGGTGTTGCCAGCCAAGTCGGGAGCGAGGTCCCGGAGGAGGACTTCCTGGGAAAGACAAGGAGACGTTCGTGAGGTGTCTGATTGGTGGTCGTACAAAGCAGTGACCGGATGGAGTGGAGGGCCTCCTGGAGGACTTCTTGCCAGCAGGAGACTGGGAGGTTCCTGGATCGTAGGGCCAGTAGAACGGTCTTCCAGACCGTTCCGTTCTCCATCACTACCTGTCCATTTCCCCGGAGGATGTAACTGGTTGTCCTGCTCGAGGCAATGCCCTTGCTGAGCAGGAATTGACGCAGTTCATCGCTCATAAAGAATGGTAAAACCCCGAGGTTTAACCAATGGTACTTCAGCCTCTCAGGTACCGTAATACCTGATAATACCACACTGTGGGAATTATGCTGGAACACAGAATGAAGGGTCTTGCTACAAGAGCTTCCTTCCTGCATTCTGAGTCTTGATAATGTGCCAGCACAGCATTTTGATTAAAACATCAGCTAATTAGTGATTTACACTGATAGATGGGTGTCACACCAAGGAAGATGCTGTGAAGCAAACTTACCACACAATGATACTTTGTAAGGGCACATTAAAACATCACAATGATCCAAAATCATCACTTTCATCAAAGTGTTTCGGTTTTCCCAGTATCTCTGATCCAGTGTGTATCAGTGGATCTCTCCCTCCCTCTCTGGTCCAGTGTGTATCTGTGGTTATCTATCTGTCTGATCCAGTGGGTGTCTGTGGTTCTTTCTCTCTCTGATCCAGAGTGTATCTATCGTTCTCCCACTCTCCCTCTAATCCAGTGGGTATCTGTGGATCACTATCTCTCTGATCCAGTGTGTATCTGTGGTTCTCTCTCTCACACTCTGATCCAGTGTATATCTGTGGTTCTCTCTCTCTCTCTCTCTGATCCAGTATGTAGCTGTGGTTCTTTCTCTCTCTGATCCAGTGTGTATCTATTGTTCTCCCACTCTCCCTCTAATCCAGTGTGTATCTGTGGATCACTCTCTCTCTCTGATCCAGTGTGTATCTGTGGTTCTCTCTCTCTCACTCTGATCCAGTGTGTATCTGTGGTTCTCCCTCTCTCTGATCCAGTGTGTATCTGTGGTTCTCTCTCTGTCTGATCCAGTGTGTATCAGTGGTTCTCTCTCTCTCTCTCTCTGATCCAGTGCGTCTCTGTGGTTCTCTCATTCAATGATCCAGTGTGTATCTGTGGTTCTCTCTCTCTCTCTGATCCAGTGTGTCTCTGTGGTTTTCTCTCTCTCTGATCCAGTGTGTATCTGTGGTTCTCTCTCTCTCTGATCCAGTGTGTATCTGTGCTTCTCTCTCTCGCTCTGATCCAGTGTGTATCTGTGGTCCTCTCTCTCTCTGATCCAGTGTGTATCAGTGGTTCTCTCCTTCTCTCTGATCCAGTGTGTCTCTGTGGTTCTCTCACTCACTGATCCAGTGTGTATCTGTGGTTCTCTCTCTCTCTCTCTCTGATCCAGTATGTAGCTGTGGTTCTTTCTCTCTCTGATCCAGTGTGTATCTATTGTTCTCCCACTCTCCCTCTAATCCAGTGTGTATCTGTGGATCACTCTCTCTCTCTGATCCAGTGTGTATCTGTGGTTCTCTCTCTCTCACTCTGATCCAGTGTGTATCTGTGGTTCTCCCTCTCTCTGATCCAGTGTGTATCTGTGGTTCTCTCTCTGTCTGATCCAGTGTGTATCAGTGGTTCTCTCTCTCTCTCTCTCTGATCCAGTGTGTCTCTGTGGTTTTCTCTCTCTCTGATCCAGTGTGTATCTGTGGTTCTCTCTCTCTCTGATCCAGCGTGTATCTGTGCTTCTCTCTCTCGCTCTGATCCAGTGTGTATCTGTGGTCACTCTCTCTCTCTGATCCAGTGTGTATCAGTGGTTCTCTCCTTCTCTCTGATCCAGTGTGTCTCTGTGGTTCTCTCACTCACTGATCCAGTGTGTATCTGTGGTTCTCTCTCTCTCTCTCTCTCTGATCCAGTGTGTATCTGTGGTTCTCTCTCTCTTTGATCCAGTGTCTATCAGTGGTTCTCTCTCTCTCTCTGATCCAGTGTGTATCTGTGGTTCTCTCACTCACTGATCCAGTGTGTATCTGTGGTTCTCTCTCTCTCTCTGATCCAGTGTGTATCTGTGGTTCGCTCTCTCTCTGATCCAGTGTGTATCTGTGGTTCTCTCTCTCTCTGATCCAGTGTGTATCTGTGGTTCTCTCTCCCTCTGATCCAGTGTGTATCTGTGGTTCTCTCTCTCTCCCTGATCCAGTGTGTATCTGTGGTTCTCTCTCTCTGATCCAGTGTGCATCAGTAGTTCTCTCTCTCTCTCTGATCCAGTGTGTATCTGTCATTCTCTCTCTCTGATCCAGTGTGTATCTGTGGTTCTCTCTCTCTCTGATCCAGTGTGTATCTGTGCTTCTCTCTCTCTGATTCAGTGTGTATCTGTGGTTCTCTCTCTCTCTCTGATCCAGTGTGTCTCTGTGGTTCTCTCACTCACTGATCCAGTGTGTATCTGCGGTTCTCTCTCTCTCTCTGATCCAGTGTGTATCTGTGGTTCTCTCTCTCTCTGATCCACTGAGTATCTGTGGTTCTCTCTCTCTGATCCAGTGTGTATCTGTGGTTCTCTCTCTCTGATCCAGTGTGTATCTGTGGTTCTCTCTCTCTGATCCAGTGTGTATCTGTGGTTCTCTCTCTCTCTGATCCAGTGTGTATCTGTGGCTCTCTCTCTCTGACCCATTGTGTATCTGTGGTTCTCTCTCTCTCTGATCCAGTGTATATCTGTGGTTCTCTCTCTCTCTGATCCAGTGTGTATCTGTGGTTCTCTCTCTCTCTGATCCAGTGTGTATCTGTGGTTCTCTCTCTCTCTGATCCAGTGTGTATCAGTTATTCTCTCTCTCTCTGATCCAGTGTGTATCAGTGGTTCTCTCTCTCTCGGATCCAGTGTGTATCTGTGGTTCTCTCTCTCTCTGATCCAGTGTGTATCTGTGGTTCTCTCACTCTCTCTGATCCAATGTGTATCTGATCTTCTCCCTCTCTCTGATCCAGTGTGTATCTGTGGTTCACTATCTATCTCTCTCTGACCCAGTGTGTACCTGTGGTTCTCTCTCTCACATATCCAGTGTCTATCTATGCTTCTCTCTCTCTCTGTCTCTCTGATCCAATGTCTATCTGTGGTTCTCTCTCTCACTCTCTCTCTGATCCAGTGAGTATCTCTGGTTCTCTCTCTCTCTCTGATCCAGTGTGTATCTGTGGTTTTCTCTCTCTCTCTGTCTGATCCAGTCTGTATCTGTGGTTCTCTCTCTCACTGTGATCCAGTGTGTATCTGGGGTTCTCTCTCTCTCTCTCTGATCCAGTGTGTATCTGTGCTTCTCCCTCTCTGATCCATTGTGTATCTGTGGTTCTCTCTCTCTCTCTCAGATCCAGTGTGTATCTGTGGTTCTTTTTCTCTCTGATCCATGTGTGTATCTGTGGTTCTCTCTCTGATCCAGTGTGTATCTGTGGTTGTCTCTCTCTCTCTGAGCCAGTGTGTATCTGTGGTTCTCTCTCTCTCTGATCCAGTGTGTTGCAGTGGTTATCTCGCTCTCTCTGATCCAGTGTGTATCTGTGGTTCTCTCTCTCACTGATCCAGTGTGTACCTATGGTTCTCTCTCTCTGTTCCAGTGTGTATCTGTGGTTCTCTCTCTCTGATCCAGTGTGTACCTGCGGTTCACTATCTCTCTTTCTCTGATCCAGTGTGTATCTGTGGTTCTCTCTTTCTCTGATACAGTGTGTATCTGTGGTTCTCTCTCTCTCTCTGAGCCAGTGTGTATCTGTGGTTCTCTCTCTCTCTGATCCAGTGTGTATCAGTGGTTCTCTCGCTCTCTCTGATCCAGTGTGTATCTGTGGTTCTCCCTCTCACTGATCCAGTGTGTACCTGTGGTTCTCTCTCTCTGTTCCAGTGTGTATCTGTGGTCCTCTCTCTCTCTGATCCAGTGTGTATCTGCGGTTCACTATCTCTCTCTCTCTGATCCAGTGTGTATTTGTGGTTCTCTCTCTCTGATCCAGTGTGTATCTGTGGTTCTCTCTCTCTGATCCAGTGTGTATCTGTGGTTTTCTCTCTATCTGATCCAGTGTGTATCTGCGGGTTTCTCTCTCTCTGATCCAGTGTGTATCTGTGGTTCTCTCTCTCTGAACCAGTGTGATTCTGTGGTTCTCTCTCTCTCTGATCCAGTGTGTATCTGTGGTTCTCTATCTCTGTGGTCCAGTGTGTATCTGTGGTTCTCTCTCTCTTTGATCCAGTGTGTATCTGTGGTTCTTTCTCTCTCTGATCCAGTGTGTATCTGTGGTTCTCTCTCTCTCTAATCCAGTGTGTATCTGTGGTTCTCTCTCTCTGATCCCAGTGTGCATCTGTGGTTCTCTCTCTCTGATCCCAGTGTGTATCTGTGGTTCTCTCTCTCTCTAATCCAGTGTGTATCTGTGGTTCTCTCTCTGATCCAGTGTGTATCTGTGGTTCTCTCTCTCTAATCCACTGTGTATCTGTGGTTCGCTCTCTCACTCTTTGTCTGATCCAGTGAGTATCTGTGGTTCACTCTCTCTGATCCAGTGTGTATCTGTGGTTCTCTCTCTCTCTGATCCAGTGTGTATCAGTGGTTCTCTCTCTCTCTCTGATCCAGTGTGTATCTGTGGTTCTCTCTCTCTCTGATCCAGTGTGTATCTGTGGTTTTCTCTCTGTCTGATCCAGTGTGTATCTGTGGTTCTCTCTCTCTGATCCAGTGTGTACCTGTGGTTCTCTCTCTCTGTTCCAGTGTGTATCTGTGGTTCTCTCTCTCTGATCCAGTGTGTATCTGCGGTTCACTATCTCTCTTTCTCTGATCCAGTGTGTATCTGTGGTTCTCTCTTTCTCTGATACAGTGTGTATCTGTGGTTCTCTCTCTCTCTCTGAGCCAGTGTGTATCTGTGGTTCTCTCTCTCTCTGATCCAGTGTGTATCAGTGGTTCTCTCGCTCTCTCTGATCCAGTGTGTATCTGTGGTTCTCTCTCTCACTGATCCAGTGTGTACCTGTGGTTCTCTCTCTCTGTTCCAGTGTGTATCTGTGGTTCTCTCTCTCTGATCCAGTGTGTATCTGCGGTTCACTATCTCTCTCTCTCTGATCCAGTGTGTATCTGAGGTTCTCTCTCTCTGATCCAGTGTGTATCTGTGGTTCTCTCTCTCTGATCCAGTGTGTATCTGTGGTTTTCTCTCTATCTGATCCAGTGTGTATCTGCGGGTTTCTCTCTCTCTGATCCAGTGTGTATCTGTGGTTCTCTCTCTCTGATCCAGTGTGTATCTGTGGTTCTCTCTCTCTCTGATCCAGTGTGTATCTGTGGTTCTCTATCTCTGTGGTCCAGTGTGTATCTGTGGTTCTCTCTCTCTTGGATCCAGTGTGTATCTGTGGTTCTTTCTCTCTCTGATCCAGTGTGTATCTGTGGTTCTCTCTCTCTCTAATCCAGTGTGTATCTGTGGGTCTCTCTCTCTGATCCCAGTGTGCATCTGTGGTTCTCTCTCTCTGATCCCAGTGTGTATCTGTGGTTCTCTCTCTCTCTAATCCAGTGTGTATCTGTGGTTCTCTCTCTGATCCAGTGTGTATCTGTGGTGCTCTCTCTCCAATCCACAGTGTATCTGTGGTTCGCTCTCTCACTCTTTGTCTGATCCAGTGAGTATCTGTGGTTCTCTCTCTCTCTGATCCAGTGTGTATCACTGGTTCTCTCTCTCTCTCTGATCCAGTGTGTATCTGTGGTTATCTATCTGTCTGATCCAGTGGGTATCTGTGGTTCTTTCTCTCTCTGATCCAGAGTGTATCTATCGTTCTCCCACTCTCCCTCTAATCCAGTGGGTATCTGTGGATCACTATCTCTCTGATCCAGTGTGTATCTGTGGTTCTCTCTCTCTCACTCTGATCCAGTGTATATCTGTGGTTCTCTCTCTCTCTCTCTCTGATCCAGTATGTAGCTGTGGTTCTTTCTCTCTCTGATCCAGTGTGTATCTATTACTCTCCCTCTAATCCAGTGTGTATCTGTGGATCACTCTCTCTCTCTGATCCAGTGTGTATCTGTGGTTCTCTCTCTCTCACTCTGATCCAGTGTGTATCTGTGGTTCTCCCTCTCTCTGATCCAGTGTGTATCTGTGGTTCTCTCTCTGTCTGATCCAGTGTGTATCAGTGGTTCTCTCTCTCTCTCTCTCTGATCCAGTGCGTCTCTGTGGTTCTCTCATTCAATGATCCAGTGTGTATCTGTGGTTCTCTCTCTCTCTCTGATCCAGTGTGTCTCTGTGGTTTTCTCTCTCTCTGATCCAGTGTGTATCTGTGGTTCTCTCTCTCTCTGATCCAGTGTGTATCTGTGCTTCTCTCTCTCGCTCTGATCCAGTGTGTATCTGTGGTCCTCTCTCTCTCTGATCCAGTGTGTATCAGTGGTTCTCTCCTTCTCTCTGATCCAGTGTGTCTCTGTGGTTCTCTCACTCACTGATCCAGTGTGTATCTGTGGTTCTCTCTCTCTCTCTCTCTGATCCAGTATGTAGCTGTGGTTCTTTCTCTCTCTGATCCAGTGTGTATCTATTGTTCTCCCACTCTCCCTCTAATCCAGTGTGTATCTGTGGATCACTCTCTCTCTCTGATCCAGTGTGTATCTGTGGTTCTCTCTCTCTCTCACTCTGATCCAGTGTGTATCTGTGGTTCTCCCTCTCTCTGATCCAGTGTGTATCTGTGGTTCTCTCTCTGTCTGATCCAGTGTGTATCAGTGGTTCTCTCTCTCTCTCTCTCTGATCCAGTGCGTCTCTGTGGTTCTCTCATTCAATGATCCAGTGTGTATCTGTGGTTCTCTCTCTCTCTCTGATCCAGTGTGTCTCTGTGGTTTTCTCTCTCTCTGATCCAGTGTGTATCTGTGGTTCTCTCTCTCTCTGATCCAGTGTGTATCTGTGCTTCTCTCTCTCGCTCTGATCCAGTGTGTATCTGTGGTCCTCTCTCTCTCTGATCCAGTGTGTATCAGTGGTTCTCTCCTTCTCTCTGATCCAGTGTGTCTCTGTGGTTCTCTCACTCACTGATCCAGTGTGTATCTGTGGTTCTCTCTCTCTCTGATCCAGTGTGTATCTGTGGTTCTCTCTCTCTTTGATCCAGTGTCTATCAGTGGTTCTCTCTCTCTCTCTGATCCAGTGTGTATCTGTGGTTCTCTCACTCACTGATCCAGTGTGTATCTGTGGTTCTCTCTCTCTCTCTGATCCAGTGTGTATCTGTGGTTCGCTCTCTCTCTGATCCAGTGTGTATCTGTGGTTCTCTCTCTCTCTCTGATCCAGTGTGTATCTGTGGTTCTCTCTCCCTCTGATCCAGTGTGTATCTGTGGTTCTCTCTCTCTCCCTGATCCAGTGTCTATCTGTGGTTCTCTCTCTCTGATCCAGTGTGCATCAGTAGTTCTCTCTCTCTCTCTGATCCAGTGTGTATCTGTCATTCTCTCTCTCTGATCCAGTGTGTATCTGTGGTTCTCTCTCTCTCTGATCCAGTGTGTATCTGTGCTTCTCTCTCTCTGATTCAGTGTGTATCTGTGGTTCTCTCTCTCTCTCTGATCCAGTGTGTCTCTGTGGTTCTCTCACTCACTGATCCAGTGTGTATCTGCGGTTCTCTCTCTCTCTCTGATCCAGTGTGTATCTGTGGTTCTCTCTCTCTCTGATCCACTGAGTATCTGTGGTTCTCTCTCTCTGATCCAGTGTGTATCTGTGGTTCTCTCTCTCTGATCCAGTGTGTATCTGTGGTTCTCTCTCTCTGATCCAGTGTGTATCTGTGGTTCTCTCTCTCTCTGATCCAGTGTGTATCTGTGGCTCTCTCTCTCTGACCCATTGTGTATCTGTGGTTCTCTCTCTCTCTGATCCAGTGTGTATCTGTGGTTCTCTCTCTCTCTGATCCAGTGTGTATCTGTGGTTCTCTCTCTCTCTGATCCAGTGTGTATCAGTTATTCTCTCTCTCTCTGATCCAGTGTGTATCAGTGGTTCTCTCTCTCTCTGATCCAGTGTGTATCTGTGGTTCTCTCTCTCTCTGATCCAGTGTGTATCTGTGGTTCTCTCACTCTCTCTGATCCAATGTGTATCTGATCTTCTCTCTCTCTCTGATCCAGTGTGTATCTGTGGTTCACTATCTATCTCTCTCTGACCCAGTGTGTACCTGTGGTTCTCTCTCTCACATATCCAGTGTCTATCTATGCTTCTCTCTCTCTCTCTCTCTCTGATCCAATGTCTATCTGTGGTTCTCTCTCTCACTCTCTCTCTGATCCAGTGAGTATCTCTGGTTCTCTCTCTCTCTCTGATCCAGTGTGTATCTGTGGTTCTCTCTCTCTCTCTGTCTGATCCAGTCTGTATCTGTGGTTCTCTCTCTCACTGTGATCCAGTGTGTATCTGGGGTTCTCTCTCTCTCTCTCTGATCCAGTGTGTATCTGTGCTTCTCCCTCTCTGATCCATTGTGTATCTGTGGTTCTCTCTCTCTCTCTCTCAGATCCAGTGTGTATCTGTGGTTCTTTTTCTCTCTGATCCATGTGTGTATCTGTGGTTCTCTCTCTGATCCAGTGTGTATCTGTGGTTGTCTCTCTCTCTCTGAGCCAGTGTGTATCTGTGGTTCTCTCTCTCTCTGATCCAGTGTGTTGCAGTGGTTATCTCGCTCTCTCTGATCCAGTGTGTATCTGTGGTTCTCTCTCTCACTGATCCAGTGTGTACCTATGGTTCTCTCTCTCTGTTCCAGTGTGTATCTGTGGTTCTCTCTCTCTGATCCAGTGTGTACCTGCGGTTCACTATCTCTCTTTCTCTGATCCAGTGTGTATCTGTGGTTCTCTCTTTCTCTGATACAGTGTGTATCTGTGGTTCTTTCTCTCTCTCTGAGCCAGTGTGTATCTGTGGTTCTCTCTCTCTCTGATCCAGTGTGTATCAGTGGTTCTCTCGCTCTCTCTGATCCAGTGTGTATCTGTGGTTCTCCCTCTCACTGATCCAGTGTGTACCTGTGGTTCTCTCTCTCTGTTCCAGTGTGTATCTGTGGTTCTCTCTCTCTGATCCAGTGTGTATCTGCGGTTCACTATCTCTCTCTCTCTGATCCAGTGTGTATTTGTGGTTCTCTCTCTCTGATCCAGTGTGTATCTGTGGTTCTCTCTCTCTGATCCAGTGTGTATCTGTGGTTTTCTCTCTATCTGATCCAGTGTGTATCTGCGGGTTTCTCTCTCTCTGATCCAGTGTGTATCTGTGGTTCTCTCTCTCTGAACCAGTGTGATTCTGTGGTTCTCTCTCTCTCTGATCCAGTGTGTATCTGTGGTTCTCTATCTCTGTGGTCCAGTGTGTATCTGTGGTTCTCTCTCTCTTTGATCCAGTGTGTATCTGTGGTTCTTTCTCTCTCTGATCCAGTGTGTATCTGTGGTTCTCTCTCTCTCTAATCCAGTGTGTATCTGTGGTTCTCTCTCTCTGATCCCAGTGTGCATCTGTGGTTCTCTCTCTCTGATCCCAGTGTGTATCTGTGGTTCTCTCTCTCTAATCCAGTGTGTATCTGTGGTTCTCTCTCTGATCCAGTGTGTATCTGTGGTTCTCTCTCTCTAATCCACTGTGTATCTGTGGTTCGCTCTCTCACTCTTTGTCTGATCCAGTGAGTATCTGTGGTTCACTCTCTCTGATCCAGTGTGTATCTGTGGTTCTCTCTCTCTCTGATCCAGTGTGTATCAGTGGTTCTCTCTCTCTCTCTGATCCAGTGTGTATCTGTGGTTCTCTCTCTCTCTGATCCAGTGTGTATCTGTGGTTTTCTCTCTGTCTGATCCAGTGTGTATCTGTGGTTCTCTCTCTCTGATCCAGTGTGTACCGGTGGTTCTCTCTCTCTGTTCCAGTGTGTATCTGTGGTTCTCTCTCTCTGATCCAGTGTGTATCTGCGGTTCACTATCTCTCTTTCTCTGATCCAGTGTGTATCTGTGGTTCTCTCTTTCTCTGATACAGTGTGTATCTGTGGTTCTCTCTCTCTCTCTGAGCCAGTGTGTATCTGTGGTTCTCTCTCTCTCTGATCCAGTGTGTATCAGTGGTTCTCTCGCTCTCTCTGATCCAGTGTGTATCTGTGGTTCTCTCTCTCACTGATCCAGTATGTACCTGTGGTTCTCTCTCTCTGTTCCAGTGTGTATCTGTGGTTCTCTCTCTCTGATCCAGTGTGTATCTGCGGTTCACTATCTCTCTCTCTCTGATCCAGTGTGTATTTGTGGTTCTCTCTCTCTGATCCAGTGTGTATCTGTGGTTCTCTCTCTCTTATCCAGTGTGTATCTGTGGTTTTCTCTCTATCTGATCCAGTGTGTATCTGCGGGTTTCTCTCTCTCTGATCCAGTGTGTATCTGTGGTTCTCTCTCTCTGATCCAGTGTGTATCTGTGGTTCTCTCTCTCTCTGATCCAGTGTGTATCTGTGGTTCTCTATCTCTGTGGTCCAGTGTGTATCTGTGGTTCTCTCTCTCTTGGATCCAGTGTGTATCTGTGGTTCTTTCTCTCTCTGATCCAGTGTGTATCTGTGGTTCTCTCTCTCTCTAATCCAGTGTGTATCTGTGGTTCTCTCTCTCTGATCCCAGTGTGCATCTGTGGTTCTCTCTCTCTGATCCCAGTGTGTATCTGTGGTTCTCTCTCTCTCTAATCCAGTGTGTATCTGTGGTTCTCTCTCTGATCCAGTGTGTATCTGTGGTTCTCTCTCTCTAATCCACAGTGTATCTGTGGTTCGCTCTCTCACTCTTTGTCTGATCCAGTGAGTATCTGTGGTTCACTCTCTCTGATCCAGTGTGTATCTGTGGTTCTCTCTCTCTCTGATCCAGTGTGTATCAGTGGTTCTCTCTCTCTCTCTGATCCAGTGTGTATCTGTGGTTCTCTCTCTCTCTGATCCAGCGTGTATCTGTGGTTTTCTTTCTGTCTGATCCAGTGTGTATCTGTGGTTCTCTCTCTGTGATCCAGTGTGTATCTGTGGTTCTCCCTCTCTCTGATCCAGTGTGTCTCTGTGGTTCTCTCTCTCACTCTCTCTATGATCCATGTGTGCATCTGTGGTTCTCTGTCTCTCTGATCCAGTGTATATCAGTGGTTCTCTCTCTCTCTGATCCAGTGTGTATCTGTGGTTGTCTCTCTCTCTCTCTGATCCAGTGTGTCTCTGTGCTTCTCTCTCTGACTTATCCAGTGTCTATCTATGCTTCTCTCTCTCTCTCTGATCCAGTGTCTATCTGTGGTTCTCTCTCTCACTCTCTCTATGATCCAGTGAGTAACTGTGGTTCTCTCTCTCTCTCTCTGATCCAGTGTGTATCTGCGGTTCTCTTTCTCTCTAATCCATGTGTGTATCTGTGGTTCTCTCTCTGATCCAGTGTGTATCTGTGGTTGTCTCTCTCTCTCGGATCCAGTGTGTATCTGTGGTTCTCTCTCTCTGATCCAGTGTGTATCTGTGGTTCTCTCTCTGAGCCAGTGTGTATCAGTGGTTCTCTCTCACTCTCTCTCTGATCCAGTGAGTATCTCTGGTTCTCTCTCTCTCTCTGATCCAGTGTGTATCTGTGGTTCTCTCTCTCTCTCTGTCTGATCCAGTATGTATCTGTGGTCCTCTCTCTCTCTGTGATCCAGTGTGTATCTGGGGTTCTCTCTCTCTCTCTCTGATCCAGTGTGTATCTGTGCTTCTCCCTCTCTGATCCATTGTGTATATGTGGTTCTCTCTCCCTCTGATCCAGTGTGTATCTGTGGTTCTCTCCCTCTGATCCAGTGTGTATCTGTGGTTCTTTTTCTCTCTGATCCATGTGTGTATCTGTGGTTCTCTCTCTCAATTATCTAGTGTCTATCTATGCTTCTCTCTCTCTCTCTCTCTGATCCAGTGTCTATCTGTGATTCTCTCTCTCTGGTCCAGTGTGTATCTGTGGTTCTCTCTCTCTCTGTGATCCAGTGTGTATCTGTGGTTCTCTCTCTCTCTGTGATCCAGTGTGTATCTGGGGTTCTCTCTCTCTCTCTCTGATCCAGTGTGTATCTGTGCTTCTCCCTCTCTGATCCATTGTGTATCTGTGGTTCTCTCTCTCTCTCTCTGATCCAGTGTGCATCTGCGGTTCTTTTTCTCTCTGATCCATGTGTGTATCTGTGGTTCTCTGTCTCTCTGATCCAGTGTGTATCTGTGGTTCTCTCTCTCTCTGATCCAGTGTGTATCAGTGGTTTCCTCACTCTCTCTGATCCAGTGTGTATCTGTGGTTCTCTCTCTCTCTGATCCAGTGTGTATCAGTGGTTCTCTCTCTCTCTCTGATCCAGTGTGTATCTGCGGTTCTCTTTCTCTCTAATCCATGTGTGAATCTGTGGTTCTCTCTCTGATCCAGTGTGTATCTGTGGTTGTCTCTCTCTCTCGGATCCAGTGTGTATCTGTGGTTCTCTCTCTCTGATACAGTGTGTATCTGTGGTTCTCTCTCTGAGCCAGTGTGTATCAGTGGTTCTCTCTCACTCTCTCTCTGATCCAGTGAGTATCTCTGGTTCTCTCTCTCTCTCTGATCCAGTGTGTATCTGTGGTTCTCTCTCTCTCTCTGTCTGATCCAGTATGTATCTGTGGTCCTCTCTCTCTCTGTGATCCAGTGTGTATCTGGGGTTCTCTCTCTCTCTCTCTGATCCAGTGTGTATCTGTGCTTCTCCCTCTCTGATCCATCGTGTATATGTGGTTCTCTCTCCCTCTGATCCAGTGTGTATCTGTGGTTCTCTCCCTCTGATCCAGTGTGTATCTGTGGTTCTTTTTCTCTCTGATCCATGTGTGTATCTGTGGTTCTCTCTCTCAATTATCTAGTGTCTATCTATGCTTCTCTCTCTCTCTCTCTCTGATCCAGTGTCTATCCGTGATTCTCTCTCTCTGGTCCAGTGTGTATCTGTGGTTCTCTCTCTCTCTGTGATCCAGTGTGTATCTGTGGTTCTCTCTCTCTCTCTGATCCAGTGTGTATCTGGGGTTCTCTCTCTCTCTCTCTAATCCAGTGTGTATCTGTGCTTCTCCCTCTCTGATCCATTGTGTATCTGTGGTTCTCTCTCTCTCTCTCTGATCCAGTGTGCATCTGCGGTTCTTTTTCTCTCTGATCCATGTGTGTATCTGTGGTTCTCTGTCTCTCTGATCCAGTGTCTATCCGTGATTCTCTCTCTCTGGTCCAGTGTGTATCTGTGGTTCTCTCTCTCTCTGTGATCCAGTGTGTATCTGTGGTTCTCTCTCTCACTTATCCAGTGTCTATCTATGCTTCTCTCTCTCTCTCTCTGATCCAGTGTCTATCTGTGGTTCTCTCTCTCACTCTCTCTATGATCCAGTGAGTATCTGTGGTTCTCTCTCTCTCTCTCTGATCCAGTGTGTATCTGCGGTTCTCTTTCTCTCTAATCCATGTGTGTATCTGTGGTTCTCTCTCTCTCTCTGATCCAGTGTGTATCTGTGGTTCTCTCTCTCTGATCCATCGTGTATATGTGGTTCTCTCTCCCTCTGATCCAGTGTGTATCTGTGGTTCTCTCCCTCTGATCCAGTGTGTATCTGTGGTTCTTTTTCTCTCTGATCCATGTGTGTATCTGTGGTTCTCTCTCTCAATTATCTAGTGTCTATCTATGCTTCTCTCTCTCTCTCTCTCTGATCCAGTGTCTATCCGTGATTCTCTCTCTCTGGTCCAGTGTGTATCTGTGGTTCTCTCTCTCTCTGTGATCCAGTGTGTATCTGTGGTTCTCTCTCTCTCTCTGATCCAGTGTGTATCTGGGGTTCTCTCTCTCTCTCTCTCTAATCCAGTGTGTATCTGTGCTTCTCCCGCTCTGATCCATTGTGTATCTGTGGTTCTCTCTCTCTCTCTCTGATCCAGTGTGCATCTGCGGTTCTTTTTCTCTCTGATCCATGTGTGTATCTGTGGTTCTCTGTCTCTCTGATCCAGTGTGTATCTGTGGTTCTCTCTCTCTCTGATCCAGTGTGTATCAGTGGTTTCCTCACTCTTTCTGATCCAGTGTGTATCTGTGGTTCTCTCTCTCTCTGATCCAGTGTGTATCTGTGGTTGTCTCTCTCTCTCTGATCCAGTGTGTCTCTGTGGTTCTCTCTCTCACTTATCCAGTGTCTATCTATGCTTCTCTCTCTCTCTCTCTGATCCAGTGTCTATCTGTGGTTCTCTCTCTCACTCTCTCTATGATCCAGTGAGTATCTGTGGTTCTCTCTCTCTCTCTCTGATCCAGTGTGTATCTGCGGTTCTCTTTCTCTCTAATCCATGTGTGTATCTGTGGTTCTCTCTCTCTCTCTGATCCAGTGTGTATCTGTGGTTCTCTCTCTCTCTGATCCAGTGAGTATCTGTGGTTCTCTCTCTCTGGTCCAGTGTGTATCTGTGGTTCTCTCTCTCTCTGTGATCCAGTGTGTATCTGTGGTTCTCTCTCTCTCTCTGAGCCAGTGTATATCAGTGGTTCTCTCTCACTCTCTCTCTGATCCAGTGAGTATCTCTGGTTCTCTCTCTCTCTCTGATCCAGTGTGTATCTGTGGTTCTCTCTCTCTCTCTGTCTGATCCAGTATGTATCTGTGGTCCTCTCTCTCTCTGTGATCCAGTGTGTATCTGGGGTTCTCTCTCTCTCTCTCTGATCCAGTGTGTATCTGTGCTTCTCCCTCTCTGATCCATCGTGTATATGTGGTTCTCTCTCCCTCTGATCCAGTGTGTATCTGTGGTTCTCTCCCTCTGATCCAGTGTGTATCTGTGGTTCTTTTTCTCTCTGATCCATGTGTGTATCTGTGGTTCTCTCTCTCAATTATCTAGTGTCTATCTATGCTTCTCTCTCTCTCTCTCTCTGATCCAGTGTCTATCCGTGATTCTCTCTCTCTGGTCCAGTGTGTATCTGTGGTTCTCTCTCTCTCTGTGATCCAGTGTGTATCTGTGGTTCTCTCTCTCTCTCTGATCCAGTGTGTATCTGGGGTTCTCTCTCTCTCTAATCCAGTGTGTATCTGTGCTTCTCCCTCTCTGATCCATTGTGTATCTGTGGTTCTCTCTCTCTCTCTCTGATCCAGTGTGCATCTGCGGTTCTTATTCTCTCTGATCCATGTGTGTATCTGTGGTTCTCTGTCTCTCTGATCCAGTGTGTATCTGTGGTTCTCTCTCTCTCTGATCCAGTGTGTATCTGTGGTTCTCTCTCTCTCTGATCCAGTGTGTATCTGTGGTTGTCTCTCTCTCTCTGATCCAGTGTGTCTCTGTGGTTCTCTCTCTCACTTATCCAGTGTCTATCTATGCTTCTCTCTCTCTCTCTCTGATCCAGTGTCTATCTGTGGTTCTCTCTCTCACTCTCTCTATGATCCAGTGAGTATCTGTGGTTCTCTCTCTCTCTCTCTGATCCAGTGTGTATCTGCGGTTCTCTTTCTCTCTAATCCATGTGTGTATCTGTGGTTCTCTCTCTCTCTCTGATCCAGTGTGTATCTGTGGTTCTCTCTCTCTGATCCATCGTGTATATGTGGTTCTCTCTCCCTCTGATCCAGTGTGTATCTGTGGTTCTCTCCCTCTGATCCAGTGTGTATCTGTGGTTCTTTTTCTCTCTGATCCATGTGTGTATCTGTGGTTCTCTCTCTCAATTATCTAGTGTCTATCTATGCTTCTCTCTCTCTCTCTCTCTGATCCAGTGTCTATCCGTGATTCTCTCTCTCTGGTCCAGTGTGTATCTGTGGTTCTCTCTCTCTCTGTGATCCAGTGTGTATCTGTGGTTCTCTCTCTCTCTCTGATCCAGTGTGTATCTGGGGTTCTCTCTCTCTCTCTCTCTAATCCAGTGTGTATCTGTGCTTCTCCCGCTCTGATCCATTGTGTATCTGTGGTTCTCTCTCTCTCTCTCTGATCCAGTGTGCATCTGCGGTTCTTTTTCTCTCTGATCCATGTGTGTATCTGTGGTTCTCTGTCTCTCTGATCCAGTGTGTATCTGTGGTTCTCTCTCTCTCTGATCCAGTGTGTATCAGTGGTTTCCTCACTCTTTCTGATCCAGTGTGTATCTGTGGTTCTCTCTCTCTCTGATCCAGTGTGTATCTGTGGTTGTCTCTCTCTCTCTGATCCAGTGTGTCTCTGTGGTTCTCTCTCTCACTTATCCAGTGTCTATCTATGCTTCTCTCTCTCTCTCTCTGATCCAGTGTCTATCTGTGGTTCTCTCTCTCACTCTCTCTATGATCCAGTGAGTATCTGTGGTTCTCTCTCTCTCTCTCTGATCCAGTGTGTATCTGCGGTTCTCTTTCTCTCTAATCCATGTGTGTATCTGTGGTTCTCTCTCTCTCTCTGATCCAGTGTGTATCTGTGGTTCTCTCTCTCTCTGATCCAGTGAGTATCTGTGGTTCTCTCTCTCTGGTCCAGTGTGTATCTGTGGTTCTCTCTCTCTCTGTGATCCAGTGTGTATCTGTGGTTCTCTCTCTCTCTCTGATCCAGTGTGTATCTGGGGTTCTCTCTCTCTCTCTCTAATCCAGTGTGTATCTGTGCTTCTCCCTCTCTGATCCATTGTGTATCTGTGGTTCTCTCTCTCTCTCTCTGATCCAGTGTGCATCTGCGGTTCTTTTTCTCTCTGATCCATGTGTGTATCTGTGGTTCTCTGTCTCTCTAATCCAGTGTGTATCTGTGGTTCTCTCTCTCTCTGATCCAGTGTGTATCTGTGGTTCTCTCTCTCTCTGATCCAGTGTGTATCTGTGGTTGTCTCTCTCTCTCTGATCCAGTGTGTCTCTGTGGTTCTCTCTCTCACTGATCCAGTGTCTATCTATGCTTCTCTCTCTCTCTCTGATCCAGTGTCTATCTGTGGTTCTCTCTCTCACTCTCTCTATGATCCAGTGAGTATCTGTGGTTCTCTCTCTCTCTCTCTGATCCAGTGTGTATCTGCGGTTCTCTTTCTCTCTAATCCATGTGTGTATCTGTGGTTCTCTCTCTCTCTCTCTGATCCAGTGTGTATCTGTGGTTCTCTCTCTCTGATCCATCGTGTATATGTGGTTCTCTCTCCCTCTGATCCAGTGTGTATCTGTGGTTCTCTCCCTCTGATCCAGTGTGTATCTGTGGTTCTTTTTCTCTCTGATCCATGTGTGTATCTGTGGTTCTCTCTCTCAATTATCTAGTGTCTATCTATGCTTCTCTCTCTCTCTCTCTCTGATCCAGTGTCTATCCGTGATTCTCTCTCTCTGGTCCAGTGTGTATCTGTGGTTCTCTCTCTCTCTGTGATCCAGTGTGTATCTGTGGTTCTCTCTCTCTCTCTGATCCAGTGTGTATCTGGGGTTCTCTCTCTCTCTCTCTAATCCAGTGTGTATCTGTGCTTCTCCCTCTCTGATCCATTGTGTATCTGTGGTTCTCTCTCTCTCTCTCTGATCCAGTGTGCATCTGCGGTTCTTTTTCTCTCTGATCCATGTGTGTATCTGTGGTTCTCTGTCTCTCTGATCCAGTGTGTATCTGTGGTTCTCTCTCTCTCTGATCCAGTGTGTATCAGTGGTTTCCTCACTCTTTCTGATCCAGTGTGTATCTGTGGTTCTCTCTCTCTCTCTGATCCAGTGTGTATCTGTGGTTGTCTCTCTCTCTCTGATCCAGTGTGTCTCTGTGGTTCTCTCTCTCACTTATCCAGTGTCTATCTATGCTTCTCTCTCTCTCTCTCTGATCCAGTGTCAATCTGTGGTTCTCTCTCTCACTCTCTCTATGATCCAGTGAGTATCTGTGGTTCTCTCTCTCTCTCTCTGATCCAGTGTGTATCTGCGGTTCTCTTTCTCTCTAATCCATGTGTGTATCTGTGGTTCTCTCTCTCTCTCTGATCCAGTGTGTATCTGTGGTTCTCTCTCTCTCTGATCCAGTGAGTATCTGTGGTTCTCTCTCTCTGGTCCAGTGTGTATCTGTGGTTCTCTCTCTCTCTGATCCAGTGTGTATCTGTGGTTCTCTCTCTCTCTGATCCAGTGTGTATCAGTGGTTCTCTCACTCTCTCTGATCCAGTGTGTATCTGTGGTTCTCTCTCTCTCTGATCCAGTGTGTATCTGTGGTTCACTATCTCTCTCTCTCTGACCCAGTGTGTACCTGTGGTTCTCTCTCTCACTCTCTCTATGATCATTGTGTGTATCTGTGGTTCTCTGTCTCTCTGATCCAGTGTGTATCAGTGGTTCTCTCTCTCTCTGATCCAGTGTGTATCTGTGGTTCTCTCTCTCTGTTCCAGTGTGTATCTGTGGTTCTCTCTCTCTGATCCAGTGTGTATCTGTGGTTGTCTCTCTCTCTCTGATCCAGTGTGTATCTGTGGTTCTCTCTCTCTGTTCCAGTGTGTATCTGTGGTTCTCTCTCTCTGATCCAGTGTGTATCTGTGGTTGTCTCTCTCTCTCTGATCCAGTGTGTATCTGTGGTTCTCTCTCTCTGATCCAGTGTGTATCTGTGGTTCTCTCTCTCTCTGAGCCAGTGTGTATCAGTGGTTCTCTCTCTCTCTCTCTCTGATGCAATGTGTATCAGTGGTTCTCTCACTCTCTCTGATCCAGTGTGTATCTGTGGTTCTCTCTCTCTCTGATTCAGTGTGTATCTGTGGTTCACTATCTCTCTCTCTCTGACCCAGTGTGTACCTGTGGTTCTCTCTCTCACTCTCTCTATGATCCATGTGTGTATCTGTGGTTCTCTGTCTCTCTGATCCAGTGTGTATCAGTGGTTCTCTCTCTCTCTGATCCAGTGTGTATCTGTGGTTCTCTCTCTCTGTTCCAGTGTGTATCTGTGGTTCTCTCTCTCTGATCCAGTGTGTATCTGTGGTTGTCTCTCTCTCTCTGATCCAGTGTGTATCTGTGGTTCTCTCTCTCTGTTCCAGTGTGTATCTGTGGTTCTCTCTCTCTGATCCAGTGTGTATCTGTGGTTGTCTCTCTCTCTCTGATCCAGTGTGTATCTGTGGTTCTCTCTCTCTGATCCACTGTGTATCTGTGGTTCTCTCTCTCTCTGAGCCAGTGTGTATCAGTGGTTCTCTCTCTCTCTCTCTCTGATCCAGTGTGTATCTGTGGTTCTCTCTCTCACTCTCTGTCTGGTCCATTTAGTACCTATGGTTCTCTCTCTCTCTGATCCAGTGTGCATCAGTGGTTCTCTGTCTCTCTGATCCAGTGTGTATCAGTGGTTCTCTATCTCTCTGATCCAGTGTGTATCTGTGGTTCTCTCTCTCTCTGATCCAGTGTGTATCTGTGGTTCTCTCTCTCTCAGATCCAGTGTGTATCTGTGGTTCTCTCGCTCTGATCCAGTGTGTATGTATGGCTCTCTCTCTCTGAGCCAGTGTGTATCTGTGGTTCTCTCTCTCTCTCTGATCCAATGTGTATCTGTGGTTCTCTCTCTCTGATCTAGTGTGTATCTGCGGTTCACTATCTCTCTGTCTCTGATCCAATGTGTATCTGAGGTTCTCTCTCTCTGATCTAGTGTCTATCTATTCTTCTCTCTCCCTCTCTCTGATCCAGCGTCTATCTGTGTTTCTCTCTCTCACTTATCTAGTGTCTATCTATGCTTCTCTCTCTCTCTCTCTCTCTCTGATCCAGTGTGTATCCGTGGTTCTCTCTCTCTCTGATCCAGTGTGTATCAGTGGTTCTCTCACTCTCTCTGATCCAGTGTGTATCTGTGGTTCTCTCTCTCTCTGATCCAGTGTGTATCTGTGGTTCTCTCTCTCTCTGATCCAGTGTGTATCAGTGGTTCTCTCACTCTCTCTGATCCAGTGTGTATCTGTGGTTCTCTCACTCTCTGATCCAGTGTATATCTGTGGTTCACTATCTCTCTCTCTCTGATCCAGTGTGTATCTGTGGTTCTTTCTCTCTCTGACCCAGTGTGTACCTGTGGTTCTCTCTCTCACTTATCCAGTGTCTATCTATTCTTCTCTCTCTCTCTCTCTGATCCAGTGTCTGTCTGTGGTTCTCTCTCACACTCTCTCTATGATCCATGTGTGTATCTGTGGTTCTCTGTCTCTCTGATCCAGTGTGTATCAGTGGTTCTCTCTCTCTCTGATCCAGTGTGTATCTGTGGTTGTCTCTCTCTCTCTGATCCAGTGTGTCTCTGTGGTTCTTTCTCTCTCTGAGCCAGTGTGTATCTGTGGTTCTCTCTCTCACTCACTGTCTGGTCCAGTGAGTACCTATGGTTCTCTCTCTCTCTGATCCAGTGTGCATCTGTGGTTCTCTCTCTCTCTGCTCCAGTGTGTATCAGTGGTTCTCTATCTCTCTGATCCAGTGTGTATCTGTGGTTCTCTCTCTCTCTGATCCAGTGTGTATCTGTGGTTCTCTCTCACTCTGATCCAGTGTGCATCTGTGGTTGTCTCTCTCTCTCTCTGATCTAGTGTGTATCTGTGGTTCTCTCTCTCTCAGATCCAGTGTGTATCTGTGGTTCTCTCTCTCTGATCCAGTGTGTATCTATGGCTCTCTCTCTCTGATCCAGTTTGTATCTGTGGTTCTCCCCCCTCTCTCTCTCTGATCCAGTGAGTAGCTGTGGTTCTCCATCTCTCTGATCCAGTGAGTATCTGTGGTTCTCTCTCTCTCTGATCCAGTGTGTATCTGTGGTTCTATCTCTCTGATCCAGTGTGTATCTGTGGTTCTCTCTCTCTGATCCAGTGTGTATCTGTGGTTCTTTCTCTCTGATTCAGTGTGTATCTATGCTTCTCTCTCTCTCTCTCTGATCCAGTGTGTATCTGTGGTTTTCTCTCTCGCTCTGATCCAGTGTGTATCTGTGGTTCTCCCTCTCTGATCCAGTGTGTATCTGTGCTTCTCTCTCTCTCTGATCCAGTGTGTATCTGTGGTTTTCTCTCTCGCTCTAATCCAGTGGGTTTCTGTGGTTCTCTCCCTCTCTGATCCAGCGTGCATCTGTGGTTCTCTATCTCTCTGATCCAATGTGTATCTGTGGTTCTATCTCTCTGAGCCAGTGTGTATCTGTGGTTATTTCTCTCTCTGATCCAGAGTGTATCTGTGGTTCTCTCTCTCTCTGATCCAGTGTGTATCTGTGGTTCTATCTCTCTGATCCAGTGTGTATCTGTGGTTCTCTCTCTCTGATCCAGTGTGTATCTGTGGTTCTTTCTCTCTGATCCAGTGTGTATCTGTGCTTCTCTTTCTCTTTCTCTGATCCAGTGTGTATCTGTGGTTTTCTCTCTCGCTCTGATCCAGTGTGTATCTGTGGTTATTTCTCTCTCTGATCCAGTGTGTATCTGTGGTTTTCTCTCTCGCTCTGATCCAGTGTGTATCTGTGGTTCTCTCTCTCTGATCAAGAGTGTGTATCTGTGGTTATTTCTCTCTCTGATCCAGTGTGTATCTGTGGTTCTCTCTCTCTGATCCAGTGTGTATCTGTGGTTTTCTCTCTCGCTCTGATCCAGTGTGTATCTGTGGTTCTCTCTCTCTGATCAAGAGTGTGTATCTGTGGTTATTTCTCTCTCTGATCCAGTGTGTATCTGTGGTTCTCTCTCTCTGATCCAGTGTGTATCTGTGGTTTTCTCTCTCGCTCTGATCCAGTGTGTATCTGTGGTTATTTCTCTCTCTGATCCAGTGTGTATCTGTGGTTTTCTCTCTCGCTCTGATCCAGTGTGTATCTGTGGTTCTCTCTCTCTGATCAAGAGTGTGTATCTGTGGTTATTTCTCTCTCTGATCCAGTGTGTATCTGTGGTTCTCTCCCTCTGATCCAGTGTGTATCTGTGCTTCTCTCTCTCTGATCCAGTGTGTATCTGTGGCTTTCTCTCTCGCTCTGATCCAGTGTGTATCTGTGGTTATTTCTCTCTCTGATCCAGTGTGTATCTGTGGTTTTCTCTCTCTCTCTGATCAAGAGTGTGTATCTGTGGTTATTTCTCTCTCTGATCCAGTGTGTATCTGTGGTGCTCTCTCTCTGATCCAGTGTGTATCTGTGGTTTTCTCTCTCGCTCTGATACAGTGTGTATCTGTGGTTCTCTCTCTCTGATCAAGAGTGTGTATCTGTGGTTATTTCTCTCTCTGATCCAGTGTGTATCTGTTGTTCTCTCTCTCTGATCCAGTGTGTATCTGTGGTTTTCTCTCTCGCTCTGATCCAGTGTGTATCTGTGGTTCTCTCTCTCTGATCAAGTGTGTTTCTGTGGCTCTCTCTCTCTCTCTGATCCAGTGTGTATCTGTGGTTCTCTCTCTCTCTGATCCAGTGTGTTTCTGGGGTTCTCTCTCTGTCTGATCCAGTGTCTGATCCAGTCTGATCTTCACCTGAGGAAGGAGCAGCGCTCCGAATGCTAGTGACATCGAAACAAACCTGTTGGACTTTAACCTGGTGTTGTAAGACTTCGTACTGTGATCCAGTGTGTATCAGTGGTTCTCTCTCTCTCTCTCTCTGTCTGATCCAGTGTATATCTGGGGTTCTCTCTCTGTCTGATCCAGTGTGTATCCGTGCTTCTCTCTCTCCCTCTCTGGTCCAGTATGTATCTGTGGTTCTCTCTCTCTCTCTTGCTGATCCAATGTGTATCCCTGGTTCTCTCTCTCTCTGATCCAGTGTGTATCTGTGGTTC
Organism: Scyliorhinus torazame; assembly: GCF_047496885.1. Classification (NCBI taxonomy): domain Eukaryota; kingdom Metazoa; phylum Chordata; class Chondrichthyes; order Carcharhiniformes; family Scyliorhinidae; genus Scyliorhinus; species Scyliorhinus torazame. The sequence goes on from NC_092724.1 coordinate 111,296,151, forward strand.
TCTCTCTCTCTGATCCAGTGTGTATCAGTGGTTCTCTCACTCTCTCTGATCCAGTGTGTATCTGTGGTTCTCTCACTCTCTGATCCAGTGTATATCTGTGGTTCACTATCTCTCTCTCTCTGATCCAGTGTGTATCTGTGGTTCTTTCTCTCTCTGACCCAGTGTGTACCTGTGGTTCTCTCTCTCACTTATCCAGTGTCTATCTATTCTTCTCTCTCTCTCTCTCTGATCCAGTGTCTGTCTGTGGTTCTCTCTCACACTCTCTCTATGATCCATGTGTGTATCTGTGGTTCTCTGTCTCTCTGATCCAGTGTGTATCAGTGGTTCTCTCTCTCTCTGATCCAGTGTGTATCTGTGGTTGTCTCTCTCTCTCTGATCCAGTGTGTCTCTGTGGTTCTTTCTCTCTCTGAGCCAGTGTGTAACTGTGGTTCTCTCTCTCACTCTCTGTCTGGTCCAGTGAGTACCTATGGTTCTCTCTCTCTCTGATCCAGTGTGCATCTGTGGTTCTCTCTCTCTCTGCTCCAGTGTGTATCAGTGGTTCTCTATCTCTCTGATCCAGTGTGTATCTGTGGTTCTCTCTCTCTGATCCAGTGTGTATCTATGGCTTTCTCTCTCTGATCCAGTTTGTATCTGTGGTTCTCCCCCCTCTCTCTCTCTGATCCAGTGAGTAGCTGTGGTTCTCCATCTCTCTGATCCAGTGAGTATCTGTGGTTCTCTCTCTCTCTGATCCAGTGTGTATCTGTGGTTCTCTCTCTCTGATCCAGTGTGTATCTGTGGTTCTTTCTCTCTGATTCAGTGTGTATCTATGCTTCTCTCTCTCTCTCTCTGATCCAGTGTGTATCTGTGGTTTTCTCTCTCACTCTGATCCAGTGTGTATCTGTGGTTCTCCCTCTCTGATCCAGTGTGTATCTGTGCTTCTCTCTCTCTCTGATCCAGTGTGTATCTGTGGTTTTCTCTCTCGCTCTAATCCAGTGGGTTTCTGTGGTTCTCTCCCTCTCTGATCCAGCGTGCATCTGTGGTTCTCTATCTCTCTGATCCAATGTGTATCTGTGGTTCTATCTCTCTGAGCCAGTGTGTATCTGTGGTTATTTCTCTCTCTGATCCAGAGTGTATCTGTGGTTCTCTCTCTCTCTGATCCAGTGTGTATCTGTGGTTCTATCTCTCTGATCCAGTGTGTATCTGTGGTTCTCTCTCTCTGATCCAGTGTGTATCTGTGGTTCTTTCTCTCTGATCCAGTGTGTATCTGTGCTTCTCTTTCTCTTTCTCTGATCCAGTGTGTATCTGTGGTTTTCTCTCTCGCTCTGATCCAGTGTGTATCTGTGGTTATTTCTCTCTCTGATCCAGTGTGTATCTGTGGTTTTCTCTCTCGCTCTGATCCAGTGTGTATCTGTGGTTCTCTCTCTCTGATCAAGAGTGTGTATCTGTGGTTATTTCTCTCTCTGATCCAGTGTGTATCTGTGGTTCTCTCTCTCTGATCCAGTGTGTATCTGTGGTTTTCTCTCTCGCTCTGATCCAGTGTGTATCTGTGGTTCTCTCTCTCTGATCAAGAGTGTGTATCTGTGGTTATTTCTCTCTCTGATCCAGTGTGTATCTGTGGTTCTCTCTCTCTGATCCAGTGTGTATCTGTGGTTTTCTCTCTCGCTCTGATCCAGTGTGTATCTGTGGTTATTTCTCTCTCTGATCCAGTGTGTATCTGTGGTTTTCTCTCTCGCTCTGATCCAGTGTGTATCTGTGGTTCTCTCTCTCTGATCAAGAGTGTGTATCTGTGGTTATTTCTCTCTCTGATCCAGTGTGTATCTGTGGTTCTCTCCCTCTGATCCAGTGTGTATCTGTGCTTCTCTCTCTCTGATCCAGTGTGTATCTGTGGCTTTCTCTCTCGCTCTGATCCAGTGTGTATCTGTGGTTATTTCTCTCTCTGATCCAGTGTGTATCTGTGGTTTTCTCTCTCGCTCTGATCCAGTGTGTATCTGTGGTTCTCTCTCTCTGATCAAGAGTGTGTATCTGTGGTTATTTCTCTCTCTGATCCAGTGTGTATCTGTGGTTCTCTCTCTCTGATCCAGTGTGTATCTGTGGTTTTCTCTCTCGCTCTGATACAGTGTGTATCTGTGGTTCTCTCTCTCTGATCAAGAGTGTGTATCTGTGGTTATTTCTCTCTCTGATCCAGTGTGTATCTGTTGTTCTCTCTCTCTGATCCAGTGTGTATCTGTGGTTTTCTCTCTCGCTCTGATCCAGTGTGTATCTGTGGTTCTCTCTCTCTGATCAAGTGTGTTTCTGTGGCTCTCTCTCTCTCTCTGATCCAGTGTGTATCTGTGGTTCTCTCTCTCTCTGATCCAGTGTGTTTCTGGGGTTCTCTCTCTGTCTGATCCAGTGTCTGATCCAGTCTGATCTTCACCTGAGGAAGGAGCAGCGCTCCGAATGCTAGTGACATCGAAACAAACCTGTTGGACTTTAACCTGGTGTTGTAAGACTTCGTACTGTGATCCAGTGTGTATCAGTGGTTCTCTCTCTCTCTCTGTCTGTCTGATCCAGTGTATATCTGGGGTTCTCTCTCTGTCTGATCCAGTGTGTATCCGTGCTTCTCTCTCTCCCTCTCTGGTCCAGTATGTATCTGTGGTTCTCTCTCTCTCTCTTGCTGATCCAATGTGTATCCCTGGTTCTCTCTCTCTCTGATCCAGTGCGCATCTCTGTTTCTCTCTCTCTCTGATCCAGTCTGTATCTGGGGCGAGATTCTCCGTCCCCCCCGCCGGGTCGGAGAATCGTCGGGGGCTGGCGTGAATCCCGCTCCCGCCGGCTGCCGAATTCTCCGGCACCGGTGATTCGGCGGGGACGGGAATTGCGCCGTGCCTGTTGGCGGCCCCCCCCCCCCCCGCTATTCTCCAGTCCAGATGGGCCGAAGTGCCGCTGCTAGAATGCCTGTCCCGCCGGCGTGGATTAAACCAACTACCTTACCGGCGGGACAAGGCGGCGCGGGTGGGCTCCGGGGTCCTTGGGGGGCGCGGGGCGATCTGGCCCCGGGGGGTGCCCCCACGGTGGCCTGGCCCGCGATCGGGGCCCACCAATCCGCGGGCGGGCCTGTGCCGTGGGAGCACTCTTTTCCTTCCGCCTTTGCCATAGTCTCCACCATGGCGGAGGCGGAAGAGACCCCCTCCACAGCACATGCGCGGGGATGCCGTGAGCGGCCGCTAACGCTCCCACGCATTCGCCGCCCGGCAATGTCATTTCCGCGACCGCTGGCGGGGCACCAAAGGCCTTTTCCTCCAGCTGGCGGGGCCGAAATCAGTCCGGCGCGGGCCTAGCCCCTCAAGGTTAGGGCACGGCCCCACAAGATGTGGACGATTCCGCATCTTTGGGGCGGTGCCATGCCGGACTGATTAGCGCAGGTTTTGGCGCCGGTCGGCGGACATCGCGCCGATACTGGAGAATTTTGCCCAGGTTCTCTCTCTCACTCTCTGTCTGATCCAGTGTGTATCTGTGGTTCACTATCTCTCTCTGTCTGATCCAGTGTGTATCTCTGCTTCTTTCTCTCTCTCTGATCCAGTGTGTATCTGTGGCTATCTCTCTCTCTCTGATCCAGTGTGTATCTGTGGTTCTCTCTCACTCTCCCTCTGATCCAGTGAGTATCTCTGCTTCTTTCTCTCTCTCTGATCCAGTGTGTATCTGTGGTTCTCTCTCTCTCTCTCTCTCTCTCTGATCCAGTGTGTATCTGTGGTTCTCTCTCTCTCTCTCTGATCCAGTGTATATCTGTGGTTCTCTCTCTCTCTCTCTGATCCAGTGTGTATCTGTGGTTCACTATCTCTCTCTGTCTGATCCAGTGTGTATCTCTGCTTCTTTCTCTCTCTCTGATCCAGTGTGTATCTGTGGTTCTCTCTCTCTCTCTCTCATCCAGTGTGTATCTGTGGCTATCTCTCTCTCTCTGATCCAGTGTGTATCTGTGGTTCTCTCTCTCTCTCTCTCTCTGATCCAGTGTGTATCTGTGGTTCTCTCTCTCTCTCTCTGATCTAGTGTGTATCTGTGGTTCTCTCTCTCTCTCTCTGATCCAGTGTATATCTGTGGTTCTCTCTCTCTCTCTCTGATCCAGTGTGTATCTGTGGTTCTCTCTCTCTCTCTCTCTGATCCAGTGTGTATCTGTGGTTCTCTCTCTCACTCTCTCTCTGATCCAGTGTGTATCTGTGGTTCTCTCTCTCTCTCTCTCTGATCCAGTGTGTATCTGTGGTTCTCTCTCTCTCTCTCTCTGATCCAGTGTGTATCTGTGGTTCTCTCTCTCTCTCTCTCTGATCCAGTGTGTATCTGTGGTTCTCTCTCTCTCTCTCTCTGATCCAGTGTGTATCTGTGGTTCTCTCTCTCACTCTCTCTCTGATCCAGTGTGTATCTGTGGTTCTCTCTCTCACTCTCTCTCTGATCCAGTGTGTATCTGTGGTTCTCTCTCTCTCTCTCTCTCTGATCCAGTGTGTATCTGTGGTTCTCTCTCTCTCTCTCTCTGATCCAGTGTGTATCTGTGGTTCTCTCTCTCTCTCTCTCTGATCCAGTGTGTATCTGTGGTTCTCTCTCTCTCTCTCTCTGATCCAGTGTGTATCTGTGGTTCTCTCTCTCTCTCTGATCCAGTGTGTATCTGTGGTTCTCTCTCTCACTCTCTCTCTGATCCAGTGTGTATCTGTGGTTCTCTCTCTCTCTCTCTCTGATCCAGTGAGTATCTGTGGTTCTCTCTCTCTCTGGTCCAGTGTGTATCTGTGTGGTTCTCTCTCTCACTCTCTCTCTGATCCAGTGTGTATCTGTGGTTCTCTCTCTCTCTCTCTCTGATCCAGTGTGTATCTGTGGTTCTCGCTCTCTCTCTCTCTGATCCAGTGTGTATCTGTGGTTCTCTCTCTCTCTCTCTCTGATCCAGTGTGTATCTGTGGTTCACTATCTCTCTCTGTCTGATCCAGTGTGTATCTCTGCTTCTTTCTCTCTCTCTGATCCAGTGTGTATCTGTGGTTCTCTCTCTCTCTCTCTCATCCAGTGTGTATCTGTGGCTATCTCTCTCTCTCTGATCCAGTGTGTATCTGTGGTTCTCTCTCTCTCTCTCTCTCTCTGATCCAGTGTGTATCTGTGGTTCTCTCTCTCTCTCTCTGATCTAGTGTGTATCTGTGGTTCTCTCTCTCTCTCTCTGATCCAGTGTATATCTGTGGTTCTCTCTCTCTGATCCAGTGTGTATCTGTGGTTCTCTCTCTCTCTCTCTCTGATCCAGTGTGTATCTGTGGTTCTCTCTCTCACTCTCTCTCTGATCCAGTGTGTATCTGTGGTTCTCTCTCTCTCTCTCTCTGATCCAGTGTGTATCTGTGGTTCTCTCTCTCTCTCTCTCTGATCCAGTGTGTATCTGTGGTTCTCTCTCTCTCTCTCTCTGATCCAGTGTGTATCTGTGGTTCTCTCTCTCTCTCTCTCTGATCCAGTGTGTATCTGTGGTTCTCTCTCTCACTCTCTCTCTGATCCAGTGTGTATCTGTGGTTCTCTCTCTCACTCTCTCTGATCCAGTGTGTATCTGTGGTTCTCTCTCTCTCTCTCTCTCTGATCCAGTGTGTATCTGTGGTTCTCTCTCTCTCTCTCTCTGATCCAGTGTGTATCTGTGGTTCTCTCTCTCTCTCTCTCTGATCCAGTGTGTATCTGTGGTTCTCTCTCTCTCTCTCTCTGATCCAGTGTGTATCTGTGGTTCTCTCTCTCTCTCTGATCCAGTGTGTATCTGTGGTTCTCTCTCTCACTCTCTCTCTGATCCAGTGTGTATCTGTGGTTCTCTCTCTCTCTCTCTCTGATCCAGTGAGTATCTGTGGTTCTCTCTCTCTCTGGTCCAGTGTGTATCTGTGGTTCTCTCTCTCACTCTCTCTCTGATCCAGTGTGTATCTGTGGTTCTCTCTCTCTCTCTCTCTGATCCAGTGAGTATCTGTGGTTCTCTCTCTCTCTGGTCCAGTGTGTATCTGTGGTTCTCTCTCTCACTCTCTCTCTGATCCAGTGTGTATCTGTGGTTCTCTCTCTCTCTCTCTCTGATCCAGAGTGTACCTGTACTTCTCTCTCTCTTATCTCTGTCTCTGTGCTCTTTGGTTCTGATGTGCGTATTTATGAGAATGAGTGAGAGAGAGAGAGGGCCTGTGTGTGACTGCAACTGGGAGAGGCAAGTGGAAATTCTGAGAATTGGAGAGAACAAGTGTATCTGATATGTCTTGACAGCAAATCCTTGATTTATCATATGCCAATTTTTATCTTGTTTATGAAACTCATTTTGATGCATGTTTATTCTCCTTGGTAGCAGGTGCCACATGATTTTAATCATCATTTGAAACGTTGGTCAGACAAATTCCGTTAAGGGCTGCTTCTTCCCCCCTTGTCTGCGTGGGTCTCACCCCCACAACCAAAGGGCTGCTTCTTTCATTCCAAACACCATGATTAAATTTAAGGGTGACGCAGAGAATCCTAAAAATGACAACACATCCTGAGGCCATTTGGCCCCTTGTGACTTTGCTGATGCTAGCTTTTTTGAAGTAATACGACAAATCAGCATTCACCGCACTGTCACCCAACCTTCCTCTCTGGCCATTGCTACCTTCAAAAAGAAGGATCACTTGACGTCCAACTATTTCTCCCCTCCTGTAACTGTCCAACTATTTCTCCCCTCCTGTAACTTCCCTATAACCTTCGTATTGAAGCTTTACCACAGGGAGAGAAGGGGCACTTCCTTGAAGACTGCAAACCAATCTCAGTCGTGGGCAGCCAGCTCTTTTTTTCCAATTCAGGAGCAATTTAGCATGGCCAATCTGCCTCCCTTGCACATCTTTGGGTTGTGGGGGCAAAACCCACCCAAACACGGGGGGGGGGGGGGGGGGGGGGGGGGCGCGGAATGTGCAAAGTCCACATGGACAGTGACCCAGAGCCAGGATCAAACCTGGGACCTCGGCGCCATGAGGCAGCAGTGCTATCCACTGCGCCCCCGTGCTGCCCTGCAGACAGCTCTCGTTCCGAAAATTCATCTCCAATTACGTGCTCATCCTCAAGATCCCTTTGGGCAAGAGGGATTCTCAGAGGAATATCCCTCTTGGTGGCGGAGACGATGCAGGAGTACAGAGTAGAACACCCCTTTAATGATCAGGTAGATGAATAACAGCAACACAAAATGTCAAAGTATAATTGTATCAAAGGGGAACCTGAATCCAAAATGTAAAATACTAAAAACATAAGAGTGCTGGAAAAATTCAGCAGGTGAGTAGAGAGATTTAACTTTTCAGGTGTGTGCAACTCTTCTTTTTCCAGCAGCTTCTGTTTTTGTTTCAGATTTCCAGTGTCCGCTTTTCTGCAAAAACGTAAGACTTTTTACTGTCACTTGCAAAACCAGTTTGCGTGGCCTGGAAGGTCAGATCCAAATGCGTTTGTTCTTTCCAGGTGTGCTTTGTACAGGCACACAGCAGGGGCATCGCATCTCAGGCAAAAAACACTTTGAAAGAGCAGGCACCAGGCATTTATGGGCTGAATGGCTTCTTTCTGGGCTCTGTGATTCCGCAATGCTGCGTGAATGGAAATGGACTTTGTGGACAGTCGGGGCCACGTGATACTGATGTCGGATCTAACATTTGAAAACTGCTCCTTTGTCCATGATGATAAATGCGAGTCAAAGAAAAAAAACGCATGACCGGGCTTTTATAAATCGCATGCACCCATGACACAGATATTACAGAAGCAAGTTAATGGTATATCACATGCCTCACTGAAGGGTCCATGCTGCTCCATGGATGGTCTGAGATAAATACATCAGAATCTCTCTCTGCTGGCATATGTAGCACAATGATCCATCCGACTGCAATGTTCAAGTACTCGGAACAAAATGTTTGGCTCCTTGGGAGCAGAACAGATCTTGCAATTTAAAAATAAATCACTGTTCCCCCGCTGAAAGTATTCCTTTAGTTCATAAATAACGACACAGAATAAGAGGTTTATCATGGACTTTTTCTAAAAGAATGGATTCACTTATAATTTGAAACATTTTTTGGTAGCTAGCTTCACTGGACTAGGAAGTGCTGATGTTTAGGTCACACATTGTTTGAATTGAATCTGGGCCCAAACATTATGTGCGTGACCCCGTGTGACCCTACGGTTCAGGAAGTTAATAATTGAGTTTGGGAATTCCACTTCTGCTGGATTTTTGGGAAGCATTTTATTCTGTGGATGCCAGCACCAGCTCCAACCCTCACACCTCTCCTTGACGATGCCACTGGCTGTTCCAACTCCACTGGTCTCCACCACCAGGCTGGTACTCCTGATGTGAAATGGCCAGGTGCAGGGAGAATTGGCTGGAGTTTTGAAAAGCATGTTTTCAATATTACATCGCAATTCAGTGGTCTGTCGCGCTCGACTTGGTGTTGGGACGAGGCTGGTGAATCTCGCGAGAGGCCTTCATCGAGATTTGCGTGGTTCGACACGTCTCGCAAAGAATTCTGTGGCGCATCGCGTTCTGAGTCTCACCCTCGCTGGCCATGATCCAGGCACGCATAATTAAACGATCAATTAGGCTAATTTAATTGGAGTCCGTTGAATTTAGCAAAGCAAATTTCCTAAAATTTGCAATTTTTACCCTTTTCATTTCTTACTTCCCAAGACCACCATGGCTCAGAAATCAAGGGCACCCATGACCAACATCTAATCCTTTCGCCGTTATCAAATATCACAGATTTTAAGTTGGGCAAGTTCGCAAAATACAGAGATATGTTGGTCACCCCAGTGTTAGTCAAGTGGGACTGTCCATCCCAACCCAAGCTGATGTAGCTCCCCTCACAAAAGTTCAAAACACCACATGCAATTGATAGGTGCACTCAATAAAGCCCTTTGACCAAAGCCACTGCTTCAAGGCAACTCCATAAATTAGAAACCATTTTTTAATTACATTTGATTTTAGATTTTTTTTTAGTGTTTTGGAATCTGCAACTTAAATATTTTACCTATTAAAATTGAAAAAAGTGACATATAAAAATAAATAGTTACAGTGGGAGTGCAGTGGGATATGTCGTTGCCATGGCTTAAACTGCAACAATATCCAATATTCTATCAACTTTTATTCGACCAAAAGACTTAAATAGACAAAAATACACCTCTTCTTTTCAATAAATCCCTCTGCTCTTCAGGCTCTGGCCTCCTTTACCCACTCTTCCTTCACCAAAACATCAGCAGGAGAACCTTTAACTGGTCCTTCACTTTAGAGTATATCTTCTTAATATGTTCTGCCTGCCTTCTCTCACCACTCCTTCAAAAACCTCCTCAAAACCTATCTCTCGGATTTTGCTTCCAGCCATCAGGCTGAACTGGTCCTTTGCCGCTGCTCAGTGCTTGGTTCTTTTCACCTCTGCAAAGCGGTTTGCAGCATTTTATTATATTAAGGGGGCTATGCAAGCAGAGGCTGTTGTGTATGTCCATTAATAAGAATGGGTTGCTTCATGTGGGAAGCTGGTCCTAGTATAAACCATAATGTTGTCAGTGTTAGTTGAGAAATGACAGCAAGGGGCGGCAGGGTGACACAGTGGTCAGCACTGCTGCCTCCTGGTGCTGAGGACCCGGGTTCAAACCCAGCCCCAGGTCACTGTCCATTTGTAGTTTGCATATTTCTCCCCCCCTGCCCCCACCCACCGTGTCTGCGTGGGTCTCAACCGTACAAACCCAAAGATGTGCAGGGTAGGTGGATTGGCCACGCTAAATTACCCTTTAATTGGAAAAAAAAAGAATTGGGTACTCAAAATTTTTCAAGAAAACAAAAAGAAATGACAGCAAAATGCTACAGTGACCTTGAAAATTTCTCTGATGTTCAGACATTAGTGAGCTCTCAGTTCATACAACCTTCCTTTTCCTCATTTGACAGCGCTGTAAGGCAAGCTGCAAAACGTAGCACTCATAACAAGAACACTTCCAGAACTGTACCAGTGTAAAACTGTCAAAACAGCAGTGTGAAAAATCACCAGCAATTCAATTTTGGTGGTGTGGTCAAAGAATGACTGTTGGGCAGACACCAGGACAATTGCCAAGAGTGGTGACCTAGCAGGCCTAGTTTTAAGCATAAATAACATTGGATACCCTAAATTAAAGAATTGGACACTTTAAATTAAACTACAGTCAGCTCCAGACCTGCTGGGAATTCGGACTTGGCCAGGTTTGAATATACAGAAGTCAGACAGGCTGCCTGGGCATGTCTGGACTTGCCCTCTCAATCGCCCATCAAGAAAGCATCTTGATATACACTGATCTATTATCCAGAGCCTAGATTGAGCCAGACTCCTGGGCGCCCCGCGATCCCGCTGTTACCTTATTTGGCAAGTGGTACGTGCAGGCCACACTATTGAAAATGGACATATGGGGTGGACCCAGGTGTCCTGTCAATAGGTCATCAACCGGACCATTGGGTGCTAAGGCCTCCTCCCGAGGCCTCATTGGCAGGAGGCCAAGGGAAGTGGCAAAAGGGCATGAAGGGAAATGGGATCCAAATTGACACTTGGGACACATCGATAGCGAAGACTCGACGTGGGAGATGACCTTGACCATCCGAATACTGACCAGAGAAGGAAGGAAGGAAGAAGCGAGACGCACCTTCGCGACGACAGACCAGAGGGACTCAGGAATCGGACCTATCCTTCAACCAGACCATCTTTGCGGGTAGCGTAACCAAATCTTGGGTGTTTCTTGTATATATACTTGGGTTAATTTACAGGTTAACTTTCTTTAATAAAGATTGTTGAACTTGTATTTGTGTTTGTCCTTTGTTCTCTAGCTATTAAAATACACCTAGATAAAACCTTTGAGTAAGTGAACTTTGAGCAACTGATCTCAATTGGACAGATACAACACAAGTCTTCTTCAAATACAGGTTTGGGATCTTTGTAAATATCCAAACAGGTAGATGGATCCTGGGTTAATGTCCCACCTCAAAAGTTAACAGTGCAGTACTCTTGAGGCTGACACTTCAGTGCACTATTCTGATGTGTTCAAGTCTTTGGAGTGCAGCCTAAGCCATCCAGTGACTCAGGGTGAACGTGTTACCAACTGAGCTAAAGTGTCTCGGGCACTTGTGGAGACAATGAGCAAAACACAAATGCCAGACACTGGTAAATTTTAGCATTGGGTATTGACCACGAGGTCCTTTCCTCTCTCTTGGTGCTGTCTATCATTGCTCAGCGATGATGGCTGCTCGAGTGGAACTGGTATTGATTCTGAAGGTAACCAAGAGCAGCCTGCGCTGGTGGAGCTGTACCCCAGAGTGACTCACAATGTGTGGGGAAGGAAGGAAGAAAATTGGGAGGCAGGGAGAAAAGCAACATAAAAATGCCAACAGCTTAACGTCTGCCAGACTTCCTCCACAGGCATAATGGCTTTGAAATAATGAGACCAGGGAATGTGGTATTTATTTCTTTAATCACACTTTTCTGTTATTAGAAAAATAAAATGGAAAGCATCTGAACTGCCCTCGCCCTTTGCTGCTTCGTGACCCGCACACTGAGGCACACGTTAATTAAATGCATCTGTGGCGTCTGCCACATCAAGGTTCTGCAAGCTCTTCTACAATGTATCTGGTAACATTAAACTGATTGGAAAAGCCTTGCTTTGCTCCTTTAATAACTGCTGTACTACCCATTCCAACCGTGATGCTGAATCAATTAAACGTGGAGGTTTAAAAATAACAATCGGGACGGACAACAAAAGAAAAATTAAAATTAAAATTATGCTGGAAGGTGGCCACAGACACTTTTGGAAAACTTTCCTTTGGCAGTTTGGAAGATTTTCAAACACTAATTTATTTTTTTAAAATAAATTTAGAGTACCCAATAATTTTTTTCTAATTAAGGGGCAATTTAGCGTGGCCAATCCACCTATCCTGCACATCTTTGGGTTGTGGGGGTGAAACCACGCAGACACGGGGAGAACGTGCAAACTCCACACGGACAGTGACCCAGGGCCGGGATTCGAACTCGGGGCCTCAGTGACGTAGGCAGCAATGCTAGCCACTGCACCACCGTGCTGCTCTTCAAACACTAATTTCTGACTGGAGTAAGGGATCAAATTGCTGAAGGCAGTTCGACCGACATTTAACGCCAACTGCAATTTGTCTCAGTATTAACTATGGATGCAGAAACCCGTTGCTGAAATTTGATCTGAATTGGTTCCAGCACTCAACTCAAATAGAAACAGAAATACAACGCCATGGAAACAGATTCTGTCGGAAAAGGATGGAAACCCAGATGTAAATACTTACAAATTATTACAGAGCAATGGCTAACCTAGAAGGGAGGGTTTCATCTTATTTACACTTTTTCCTTCAAATTACGATCTGCAAGATGCTGAGGCTGGGGTACAGGTTTGCCAATGTTGGCTCCCTCTCTGCTACGTTAACCCAATAGCCCTTCTTCATGGGTACAGAATGGGAATGTTGGTGGACCATGCAGTCTGCTGTAGGTATCACACCACCAACCCCCCACCAGCCCCTCACTGTCTTTGAGTCATCCTAGCTCACCAGTGTGTCACACTGCAGTTCTAACTCATCATGTACTACTCTCGAACTTGTAGCAAGTAGGAACTACAAAATGGGTCCTGGAGACTCCCCAGTGAGTCTGCTGTAAACACAGAGGGCTCAATTCTCCCATCGGGAGACTAAGTCCCGACGCCGGAGTGAAAACCGGAGTGTTTCACTCCGGCGTCGGAGGCCGTTCCCAGCCCCCTATTCTCCCGCCCCCGGGGGGCTAGGAGCAGCGTCATTTATGCGCGGCCCGCCGATCGGGGGGGCACCGATCGCAGGCCAGACCCCTTTTGAGCACCCCCCCCCCCCGGTGCAGGAGCCCCCCTCGCCCCCCCCACAGGCCACCCCCCCCAGCATTCCCGCGCTGTTCCCGCCGGCAGCGACCAGGTATGATGGCGCCGGCGGGAACCTGTCGTGTTGGGTAGGCCGCTCGGCCCATCCGGGCTGGAGAATCGCCGCTCGCCCATTACCAAAGGCAAGCGGCGATTCTCCCAGCGGCCAGCCGTGAATCGCGCCGCGTTGATTTGTTGGGGGGGGGGTAAATCACGTGCGGGCATCGGCACGGCGTGGCGGGACTCGCGCGGCGCCCGGGCGATTCTCCAACTCGGCGTAGGGGGGGGGAGAATTCCGCCCAGAGTCTCACGTGGATCCTCAGGTCTGTGCTGTAATTCTATGAAAAATGTGCCTGCTTGAGAGAGTCTAACATGACAAATAATTTCAGCAGGTTGATACTTTGATGTCTGTAGCTGGAAATAGATTTATGCTATTCCCACGTGAAGATTCCCAAGCCTCAGCTGTGCTGTGAAGGAGGAGTAGCACTGAAGAAAATGGAACTTCATTGCGGAGAATGAGAGGTAGATGGGAGGGTCACTCCCCAATACCGTCGGACAATTCCTTTCTTTTTTAAATTTTAGAGTACCCAGTTCATTTTTCCAATTAAGGGGCAATTTGGCGTAGCCAATCCACCTACCCTGCACATTTTTGGGTTGTGGGGGCGAAACCCACGCTAACACAGGGAGAACGTGCAAACTCCACATGGACAGTGACCCAGAGCCGGGATCGAACCTGGGACCTCGGCGCCATGAGGCAGCAGTGCTATCCACTGTGCCACCGTGCTGCCCCCCACCCCCCCGGTCGGGCAATTCGCAATTTCTCCTGGAAAAATAGGATTTCCTGAAAGGAGCCTGCGTGTCTGGCATATTAATTGGGAAATGCAGTGGAACCCTAATGAGAAAGATCACACAATCAATATTGCTATGACGAGAATAATCCATCCCTGCAGCATTCTATTTCCATTTGAAACACTCAAAAAAACCATCACAGGAAACCTCAAGGACCTCAAGCCAAGTACACCAACACAAATAAAAAGCCACTAAATTTACAGCAGATCATGCACGCGACAAAGCTGTATGCACAGAAGCGCGCGTCATTTAGACTTTGCGTGAAAATGGAAAGTGTGCTTGAACGAATCGGCAGCTCGCTTTACATCTATTTCAATTTTAATTTCTAATAAACCCAATGAGATACAAGGGCCTCGATTGTAACTGGGGTCAGTGGGTGGTGGGATTGGAAACCGACCTCCTGTTACTGTGGCCCAAGCTATTTTCACCCAAGTTACAGGTCCACTGTCAGTATGGCCAGAGGTCGCCCACTGACGCATGGAAGATGGTGAGGTCAGGATTGGAGGGCACCTGGCAGGGGGGCCGAGGAGGGGGGGGGGGCGCGGGTTTAGTCCAGGATGAAGGAGTGAGAGGTTACTTGTTGAGGTCCAAAAAGTTCCTCCTGGTCTCAGAAATAAAAGAACTTACCTCTTAACTTTTAGGGGGATTCTTCTGAGGTTTATCCAGCTCTGACCCCAACAGCCTGGCAGGAAAGTCGCAGTGGTGCCACCTTTCTGAGCCCAAATTAAAATCACAGTCGAGTCCCGACTATGTAGCACAGTGGCTAAATAGCTGGCTTGTAAAGCAGACTAAGGCCAGCAGCACAGGTTCAATTCCTGTACCAGCCTCCCCAAACAGGCGGCGGAATGTGGCGACTAGGGCTTTTCACAGTAACTTCATTTGAAGCCTACTCGTGACAATAAGCGGTTTTCATTTTCATGTAATTGGAACAGACAATACAAATGTGGAGGAGGAGCCTGGCACCCCTGGGTGAATATGACTGTCTCCTGCCCAAGGCAGCAGGTTAAAGTCACAGTCAGTGGAATCCCGATGGCTTCCAACTGACAAATAATCTGGCAATGTTAACCACCTTCTACCAGGCATTAGTCAGGAGTGTGATGGAATACTCTCCACTTGCGTGGAATAGTGTAGCACTCAAAACGCTCGACACCATCCAGGACAAAGCAGCCCACTTGATTGGCACACCATCCACCACCTTCAACATCCACTCACTCCACCACCAACGCACAGTGGCTGTAGTGTGCACCATCTTGCACCATCTACAAGGTGCACTGCAGTAACTCAACAAGACACCTTCCAAACCTGCGACCTTTACCGCTGGGAAGGACAAGGGCAGCAGATGCATGGGAACACCACTAACTAAAAGTTCCCCTCCAAGTCACTCACTACCCTGACTTGGGAATATATCACCGTTCCTTTATTGTCGCTGGATAAAAATTCCTGAGCTCCCTCCCTGACAGCCTTGTAGGTGTACCTAAATCACATGGGCCAGGATGTTACACCCCTCCTCCTTGGCGGGATATTACGGTCCCATCGAACACCGAAGTAAATGGAAATATAAATTGCTGGCCACATCCGCCGGGACACACACACACACACTGTGGCAGGGCTGTAAAATCCTGGCCATGGACTGTAGCGGTTCAAGGCGACAGCTCTCCATCACCTTCTCAGGAGCAGTTAGGGATGGGTGTTAAAATTCTGGTGATGCTTACACCCTGTGAAAGAATTTTTAAAATCTGACCAGTTTCTGCTGAGCAGGTTGGGCTAAAACCCTTCCTCCTGGCTGCGCATAATTCAAGAGATTCAGATGACAAATACATTTAAAAAAAAACACCTCAATTGCAAGAATGAATTACACATTCAATCATTTTTTAAAAAAAATGTCTTTTGATATGGGGTAACTGCGTTATTCTGCTGTTATGGGTTGAGTTTAGATAGAGTGATCCAGGCTACTCCTGCTGTGACTGATCCAGGCCCATTGCATCGGTTTCACTCAAACTGGTTTGTACCCGAATACCAAATGCTGCAGTACACGTTCTCTACACCTTCACATCAGGAAGTTATTACACTAGTGTCTACACTTCAATAAGTACTGCACCCACTGTAAGTTTGAGGTTGTGAGAGATGCTATATAAATGCAAGTTCTTCCTTTTAAGTCAGCTGTTGGAGAGTGTAAATGATATTGCATCCTCTGCAGTCAGCACATTTGGCCCACTGCCACCCTGCTTACCATGCCACCATGGCTGGCACTGGGCAGGTTTTAAAACTGGCCCTAACGGGGATGA